>NC_138190.1:19329971-19389971 GCF_964194105.1 Spermophilus citellus | reverse complement strand
GAGGGCTGTATTGTTCTGTCATGGGCCACTGGTACCTTCTGGATAGAAGATAGAAATAAGATTGTGCCTTCTTAGAGCCTAACATTAAGGCAAGCCTCCTATGACACCCTTTCTCTTTTGCACTCTAGAGAGGGATATAGCTATAACAATTCCAGGGGCTCTTGGTCTTCCTTGGGTTCCATATTTGATCATGGGTGGTACACATTCCCTCTCCATTTGCATGTCATGTCCGTGTAGATGTCATGCCCCAAGAAGGTGAGTTACATTTTTTTGTGGAGAAAAAGTTTAACATTTTTGGTTAATCCAAATCAAATAGGTATTCAAGCAAAATAGTAACATAACAAATAACCATATATTTAGTGTAAACTTAATGTAAGACACTGTACCACAGATTATGAGAAACAGAAGCTTAACGTAGGCACTGCACTTTAAAGGGTTTTATTAGTGCACTACTGCCATATAACAAATTGCCCAAGATTTAGTGGCTAAAGACAACATACATTTATTTCTCAGTTTCTGTGATACAGAAATTTGAACTTGGCTTAACTGGGGACCTCTGGCTCAAGAGCTCTCACAGGCTACAATTAAGGTCACATCCAGACTGCTGTCTCATTGGAGTTCTGGACTATGGAAGAATCAGCTTCCAAGTTTTCTCTTGTGGACTCCTTCCTCTTAAGTTGTTGGACAGAGTCCTCAGTTCTTCACCATGTGGTAACTCACAATATGGCAGCTGGTTTTCCTCAGAGTGAGTAAGCAAGACAACCCAAGAAAGTGCTTAAGACATAAATTGCAATCTTTTGTAACTTAATCTTGGAAGTGATATTGCATTCCTTTTGTTGTATTCTACTTGTTAGAAGAGAGCTATTGGGTCCAACTCATACTCAAAAGAAAGGAACTACTGCATAAGTGAATGTCAAGGGGCAGAAACTATTAGGTACCATTGTAGAAAATGGCTATCAAGGAGGGCCACTTTTTGGGAAAGAGCTCATTAACTTAGTGTGATATGCCTAAGACACAGGTAAAGCTAAGGCCTTAATAAAACTGAGAGAAAGCAAAAAAGGGATGCCAAAGGCAGATTTTTGAATGACTGCTTATCATCAAATCCATTATCCAAGGAAAATCTATTAAGGAAAATTCTGTACCAGATACATTTTTTTTTGGCTACACTGGATACAATGTTTGTATAAAATGGATATGGTTTGGAATCTGACTCATCAGATACAATCTAAATATTAAAGCAGGGGCTGGGGGTGTAGCTCAGTGGTAGAGAGCATGCTTAGCATGTCTAAGGCCTGGGTTCAATCCCCAGCACCTAAATAAATATTAAAGCAATCCAGCTATTTAGAGAACCAATCACAAAGTCTGAAATACCAGTATTTTCAGGGTATAAGGGTTAGTGCCCTTTACCTTCTTGAATTATATGAAGTGATAAACTGTACTCTCTCTGGGATGAGCCAGTGTAATTTTGTCTCTTGGAATTCTGAGGACTATGGTGTATTACATTCCAGGATATATCAGTTTGACACTCTGTAACTAGAATTTTCCATCAGCTTAATCAGAATTGATCATATATCTTGAAACTTTAACTGGTAGATCACCAAAATAGCTGCTGTCCCTTCTTTTCAACTCTTTTCCCTGATCAAGGATGTAAGGACTATCCAAGGGAAGTAAGGGGTGCCAATGCTCTACCATATTTAGCTATTTTAACATGGTTTCCCTTTTCTACCATGATTAATATCAAGGTTCTGAGGAAACTAATAGTCATAAGAAAGAAATACTTACTTAAAAATGGCTGGAGACTTTTGTCAGACTATGTGGCCTAAGTGAATCCATTAATTTTTTTAATAAACTTCTTTTTTTAAAATATTTTTTTTAGAGAGACAGAGAGAGAGAGTATGAATTTTTTAATATTTATTTCTCAGTTTTCCGCAGACACAACATCTTTGTTTGTTTGTGGTGCTGAGGATCGAACCCGGGCCGCACACATGCCAGGCGAGCGTGTTACAGCTTGAGCCACATCCCCAGCCCCCTAAGTGAATCCATTAATAAATATAAGCTTAACTGAATTCAAATTCTCCTAAGATTCAGCCAAATTTGGGAAGATTGAAATAAAAACGACTGGAAAAAGAGGCTTTCTCTAGAAAGACATGGTCCCTTTAGGGTTCTTCTTTATAAGGGTGGTCAAGCACTGATCACATTGAGTGATTGTCAAATGATGGGTTACTTGCGAGAAGAAGTAAACAGATATTTAATTATCTTATGTTTTGTATCATTCATTATTATAGATCAAGGGTTAGTAAACCATGGCCTGAAGGCCAAATCTAGCCTGCTGTTATTTTGTCAATAAAGTTTTAGTGGAATATAACCATGCCCATTTGTGTCTGTACTGCCTATAGTTACAGTGGTGAAGTTGAACAGATTCAAAGGAGACCTTCTGCTACTCAAAACTAGAAATTTTGCTATCTGACCCTTTACAGAAAAAAGTCTGTCAACTTCTGGTACTGAGGGTAGAAAAGATGTACATCATAGCTGGGTGGGGTAGCACAGGCCTGTAATCCCAGCTGCTCAGGAGGCTGAGGTGGGAAGATCAGTTGAGCCCACAAGTTTGAGGTCAAAACAAAACAATACTCCCCAAATCAAAAGATAGACATCCTATTATTTTATCCTCACAATAATCCCATAAGTTAAACAGAAGAAGCACCATACCCATGAGAAAGGCAGACCAGAAAGGCTTTTTTAGCAACGCCTCACATCTAGCTCATGCTCTTTTCTGTAAATTCTCTTTATAAATGGGCACAAAGAGAAACTCTTATTCTCCTACCCCCCAGCCTACGTGATTTATCTTAAAAATTGTCAAAGGTCTCCTAAGCGTACTCATAACAAGATTTTCTTCCTTTGACTCAAGCAACTTAAAGTCTTCAGTTAGTGTTGATATAGGATGCTGGACTAAATTTACTCATCTTTTGTGTGTGTTAAATGTTGATGCTAGACCATGTAAGACAAAATGTTCTATTTTATATGTGTTTAAATTTGCTCTCATAAAAATCTGAATCATTGTTTTGGGATTTTTTTCCTTTGGCTCTTCTTAGATGAAATGTAAATGAAAATGGAGAAGATGGGAAGAGCACATTAGCAAATATCCTAGTGCACATCCCAGAGTCTTCCCAAAGAAATGTGTAATCTTGTGGTAACACTCAAGAAAAACCTGAGCTGGGGTTGTGGCTCAGTGGTAGAGTGCTTGCCTGGCATATGTGAGGCACTGGATTCAAAAAGTAAAACATTAAAAAAAAAAAAAAACTTAAGAGAAACCCTTATGTGCTATTTAGAAAAAAACGCTTCTATCAGGGCATTCTTTTGAGAGAACCTGTTAGTACCTAGAGAAACTTGCTATCTCAATTTCCATGTTTAAAATGTACATTTTTAACTGACAAGAAAGAATTCCCATACTTCCCTGCATAATTTTCAATATCATAATCCTCTAAGTGTGTGTGTATTTTTTCTTTTTGGTGCTGGGGATGGAACCCAGGGCTTCATGCATGCTAGGCAAGCACTCTACCTTTGAGCTATACCTCCAGTCAATGTATACTTTTAAATGTTTATTCCAAAAGTAATTATCAAATAGGCCTTGTTGATTTGCAAATTGTTGCTATCTATTTAAAGCTATATCACATTTATAACTCAACAATTAAAAAAGGAAAGCCATGTGTATCTTACAGTTCTTGTTTAAATCACTGAATTCTCTCAGGCTTATGACCTTGTTTGGCAGCCTCTAGGCCCTCATTTTGCAGATGGAAGCAGGGAGCTTCAGGAGAGGCAAGTAGTAGAGGACAGGAGAGAATGCCTAAAGTGTAATCTCACAGAAGAAGCAGATGTTCCTGATGCTTGGTAGCTCATGCCTGTAATCCCAGTGGCTCAGGAGGTGGAGGCAGGAGGATTACAAGTTCAAGGCCAGCCTCAGCAATTTAGTGAGACTGTGTCTTAAAATTAAAACAAACAAAGAACAACAAAACACATAACAAAAAAGGGCTGGAGATGTGGCTCAGTGAGTGCTTAAGCATTCCTGAGTTCAATCCCTGGTACCAATAAATAAATAAATAAATAAATAAATCACAAATGCAAAAAAAGAAAGGCTTTTTCTAACTGCTATCATGCATGCATGCATGCATGCATGCATGACTATATGAAGTAGTATCCTTTCCCTAAAACAATAGGACCATCTACACAGTGGATTCTTCTAGACAACACTAGTGAACAGGGTTGTTATGAATAGTGACTGCATCATTATTGTAGCTTTTTCTTGCATGCTTTATCCAAACTTAAAATGCTCTTTAACTAATATCCTCATATCTATCACCAAATGACCATCTTGTTTGCTGTGTTTGGCTTCTCTACTTGTTCATTCAACAAGTATTTATTGACTACTGACTGGGGTTTCAAGTAGAATTTGGGATGGGCGAGGGGAGGAATAATTAAAAAAATAAAGATAAGTAAATGCTCTACAATTTGATGTACACACAGAAGCATGAATTATTCATTCATTTGACAATTATTTGCTGAGTGAATACTGTATTTCAGATACTGTTCTAAGTCCCAGGGATATAGCAATAGAAAAAACAGACAAAACTGCTTGCCTTCATGAGGCTTAGGGTCTGATATTACTATAGATATGATTAACATTAGGAGAAAAATCCATTACAGACAATGTAAAAGAACATACACTCTTTAGAAGAAAGGCAGAAGAATGGCAGAAGTCTGAGTTTCTTTTATTATTACTGCAATACAGCAAATAGATTACAACTCAATTATTTTGAGAACAGATTATAGCCTATTTATGTAATTCTTAAAGTCTAAATAAATTTGGAGGAAATGAATCAGGCTTGAAGTATGGTGTTACTGCTACCCTCAAAATAGCCTATCTATTGGCCTTGAATTTTAAAATATGTCTCACTCGAAAATACATCAAATACAACATACAGCTGCCATCTGTCCTATAGTCATAGTAGGCGTCCCTTTCATTCACAAGTGGAGCCAGCGAAGGGGGGAGGGACTTGAGATGGAGAGAGGATAAATTCCACTTGTGCTATTAAAAAAAAAATAGAACAGTGAACCCAGTGGTTGAAAAGTGAAGATAAAAAGAAGAAAACAGTAATCTTGCTATAGAAACCAGAGAATTACGTTCTTGCTCTCCCCCTACTTTTTTTTTTTTTTTGCTTTCACACTGTACAAACTCTAGCACCCTGAACAACTCACTCTCCTGCTATTTCCAGCACTTTAAAGAAACTTTTCAACATTTCTGCTTGACACATTTTTTCAACAGGGAGGTGAAGACAATAAGTAAACAGGTAGTGAAGGGCTATTTAGAGAGCTGGTCAGTCACAGTAATAATAAAGGGAAAACCCCCACCTGAACAGAACATCCATCCTATGTGCGGCAGCCACAGACGGCACATGACCTCTGACAAACAGTTTTCAGAGTAATTTTAATGCTACTCTGGATTTAACTTGACTAACTGGTAGCAATTGAGCACATCTTTTTTTCTTTCTTTTTTTTTTGTGGCAGCAGTTATCTAAAATGCTACAATAACAGCATCAAAAGTAGAATGGTGGAAGATTGGTTTTCCATTGTGCTGCTGAACTGGCATAATGCCCACTTTAAAAGCAATTCGCTGCTCATCACTGAAATCTGGCAGACACGACACTAAATGCCTTGAGGGAAAAAAAGGGACTTGAGAAGGGGGAACCCACTTCAACCACCACCAAAGGGGGAAAGAAAGAGCGCCACAGATGAGGAATCTGGGTGAGAAGAGAAAATTGCCAAATAAAAAGTTTAGCATTGCATACAGACTCCCAACAGGCTGTACTTAATTTGCTAGAAGATGATTTTGTCTACAGGTCTGCATTAGTAACAGCAGAACAAAACAAAATCAAAATATATATTTATGTCTGTCTATTGTTCTGATGAAGCAAAAACCCAACGAGTTCCATCAATCATTTGTCAAACATGTCTTCCCCGTTTTATTTACCACCAAATATAATGAGTAAATATGTGATAATAAAACTCTTCTTTTTATATGGACATATACAATTTTTCCTCCTGTTAAATACAGGTAATGATTTAGGAAGCTTTCAAAATGTCTTTTTACTGTCAATAAAACTAATTCTATTCCCATTTTCATGTGAAAAAAAAAGGCTTTACAAATGAAAATTCAAATTAAAATTCTGATTATAGTGTAGTGTGACAACACCTGTATTTATAATTTTACTGTCAGCTAGCTTGTACTGTTTAACAATAGCTTGAAGTAGAAAAGTAATTGGAATTTGTCTGTAACATGCCAGATGACGGCATTGGGAGCTTTGCTACGCTACAGCAAATTTGGTTTGATGGCAAAATAACCTCAAAGAGATTTCTACAAATCAAAGTTTACTGGGGTTGGAAGGGGGAAAGTCTTGCAGGTATTGGACCCCTTCTTGGATTTGAGGAATCTAAGCATTTGCATCTGATGAGTAAAGACTGTTCTGATCCTGACTCGTGCTTCTATCATCTACCCTGCAGCCTCTCACACAACACAGATGTAATTTAGTTTCTAGAGTTACTCTAGAAAAACAAAGATCTAGGTAAATAAACAACAACAATGCCCTGTTGTTTCTAAACAAACCAATGAGTAAATTAGCTATAAACTTAGCAGAATTGGGTGGGATGAGAGATGCATCAAGGGAAGGGAAACATCTTTGGGGCCTGAAGAGTACACACATGGGGTGGGGTGGGGTGAGACCTTGTTGAAAATAAAGAACAGGATGCCTACCTTTTACCAAAGGTGGCACAGTTAGGAGCACTGAAGATGTTTATTGTATACATTCATTTTCAATAACCACTGATAAATAATATAGGTACTCACAGATGCCTAAGATTTGCTATTTATCAAAAGATTAAGAGAAAACTTACACATCCCACTTACACTTTTACTGGAGCAATATGGAGAAAAAATTATTTAAAGCAGTGTTCTGCTGTCAACTTGAATCTTTCAAAACTTATAAACACATGCTAATCTCCACACACAACTTGCCTTACTCTAGTCTACAAGTGAAAAGCCCATCTTTTTCATTATCCTAAAGATGTAAAAAAAAGAAGCCACATACAAAAGAAAAACAGAATGACAGTGATGTTTTAGTTTACACTAGATATGGCAACACACACAAACTGTCAAAACTATGGAATGAAAAAAGCTGTTATCAAGCAACTGTCAAGAGAGTCCTCTGAGATTTGGAAATCTTGTGTTTATTGTAACTACTGCACATTACACAAAGAAAGAAACATCCCTCTTCTCGCTCTTGCTGTTAAATATCATGCAAGAGAACACAGGCTTCTCCCTTAGTATTTAGATTAATTTTT
The DNA here is from genome assembly GCF_964194105.1 of Spermophilus citellus. Lineage (NCBI taxonomy): Eukaryota > Metazoa > Chordata > Mammalia > Rodentia > Sciuridae > Spermophilus > Spermophilus citellus. Next base: position 19,382,582 of record NC_138190.1, on the reverse strand, counting down.
CTTCCTCGTGTGTAATTCTGTGTTTGACAAAGCTGCTCCCCTCCTCCTAGGTTTTTTACAGTATGGTCATAGTTCAGAGAGAAACTTGAGGTTACATCAAACATTTTTTCATTTTGAAAACCATCCCTGCCTCATTTCATGTTGTTAACTGGTTGTCTATCCCACAAGAGTGGAATCTGTTAACATCAAAATTCAGAGTCTTCACCTGAATGATTTTTTCTGATTTAGTTCTACAAAGAGAAGCACAGAGTTGAAAAGACACAGACACTTACCATAAAATGATTTTAATTTGTGATTCTCTTTCTATCTCCCTATTAATGGATACAACAGAGAAACCCAAATCCCTAAAGGGAAATTACCATCTTATAAGGAGATGAAATGGAAAAATACAGGGTCTAACTCCCTTCTATGATGCATGATATTAATGATGTGCAGGTTTCTTCCCCAACCCAAACTCAAGGGGCCAAATGTCCCTTGTAATCTCACTGGAATCTGTACATTTCATTATATGTGCCAAAGTGGCCTTTTCACGTAACCACAGAGGCAGCACCATTCACAGTCCAACTCTTTAATTCCTGCTCCAAGGCCCACGGGACCCTGCTTGGCCAATTGCAGGGCATCACCTCATGGATAATGGCAGCAGCTGCCCCTTGATTAATGTAAGTGAAAACACTCTTCAGGTGTTTTCATTTTTACTTTTCATCATTCTTCTAGATGCAGAATATGTGCCTTCTGACATTTCTCAGGATGGGGAAAAAGTGGACAGCAGAACCCTTATTATAAGCATAACTGCCTAGATTCACATGAACCATGGGTCAAATCAAATCACAAAATACATTTTTGTAAAAAAAAAAATGGTTAGGAACACATGGGCTGCTGACAGAACAATAATCATAATTCCAGATCACAGAGATTCCACTGAATTTACTTTTGTACATTTTGCTGGCATCCTTCCCTGTTTGGAGAACTAATAACTTCAACACATGATCGATGGATATGTCGTGGCCATCTTGGTGATGTAGAAAAGAAATAGTCAACATGTCTCCAGTGGATCTTGGCTCTAAATAGGTTATAATGGTTACTCAACGATTAGAACATACTTATTTTAGGTTTCAGTGACCTGGTATGACTCAGTCAGCAATGGATAGGTCGAATTTTAACCTGAGGTAAAAATGGTTTAACAGCAATGTCAATTTTATAAATGAAGATGACTGAATAGTAAAGAAAATCTAAGCTCTAAGACACTTATGTAATCTTTTGTAATTTTAATAATCAGTGAATTATTATTAATTTTTAATAATTAATAAACATTAAAAGAGGAACACTCATGTGCTTTATCACTTGCATTTCTTAATCCTATTTTAGGGTATGTAGCCAATTTACATTCTTTTTGTGATATTAAAATCATTTTTCAATGCAATTATTATAATACCAACCAGTTTCTGCTAATAAAATTTTATTTGAAGTAAATAGAAATTTTGCCTCTTGGTTTAAAGACATTTCACCAAGTTTTATGTGGAAAAAAGAACCATATGTGTTTGAAGTTATGAAAAATGGACCACTGAAGAAGTTTAGGGAGATCTATAACAAAAATGGGAACATTATATATACACAATTTACAAATCAGGAGCATTGCACATGTAGTAGTTAAGCTTAAAATGTTATCTAGAGCCAGACTGTTTGGGTTTAATTACTGACTCTGCCATTAACTTGCTGTGTTACCTTGAGCAGTTTTCTTAACCTCTTTATATTTGTAATTACTCATCTGTAATGTAGGGACAACAAAAAGTTTCAAATTCATAGGGTTGTTGTGAGAATAAACAAGTTAAAATATGGAACATGCTTGGAATAGTGTTTGGGTTTAGTGTCCAACAAATGTTAACTATTAGTATGACCATACTTTTTATAGTTTGAATCACGGGTCTCATCTAGAATTTCACCAAAAAGAAAAAAAAATCCTGTCAGATTTAACCTGGGTGAAATCTGAGTAATGCGTGAATAAAGACTCTTGCAAACCTCCTATATAAAAATTTTGAGGACTTTGGATTTCATGAACATTCAGATGATAATACAAACAGCCTACAATGAAAATCTCCAATTTCTGTTTAAAGACGGCACACTAAACATATATAGTTAGCTTTGAAAATGCTTAAATCCTCACTAAAATTATAGTAAGGGTTTATTTTAAGGCATAATGAACTCTAAGGAAGAAGGAGGAGAGGAAACTTACCTAACAAATCTTAGCAGAATTCCAGGGCGGGGTTGTGGCTCAGTAGTAGAGTGCTAGCCTAGCATGCATGAGACACTGGGTTCAATCCTCAGCATCACATAAATACAAAGATATTGTGTCCACCCAAAACTAAAACATAAATATTAAAAAAAATCTTAGCAGAATTCCAAGCTGGCAGTGTGGAGAGCTGAAAGGGGACCTGGTTTACTCCACAGAACTCCTCAGGGTACCCCAAGCAATCTCCAACAGTATGGGCCAAGACTGGTTGGAAGTATACTTAAGAAACAGACCTGCTCCTCCATTCTGGTGAAAGGCTTATACTCTACTGAGGGTCTCTGAGCTGAGGGGCAAGCAGGCACATTGTGTCAAGACTGGGTGTGGACACCAGAGCTCCCTACCCCCTGATGCTGGCAACAGGCTAATCTTCTCCAGGGAGGAGATGGGAAGACCTTTTCTGAGTATTCTGACAAGTCTATGAGAAAAGACCTCAAGTTACTAACAGGTTATATCCATGAAAAAAAGAACTTTTTAGGAATAATAAAATGTTCTTAGAAATTAAAGGCGTTAGCTGGGTGCAGTGGTGCATAATTATAATCCCAGTGGCTCGGGAGGCTAAGGCTAGAAGATCACAAGTTCAAGGCCAGCCTAGGTAACTTAGTGAGCACAGTCTCAAAATAAAATATAAAATGGTGGGGGTTATAGCTCAGAGGTAGATGGCTCCTGGTTCAATCCCCACTACTGCATATACACACAAAGAAATTGAAGGCATTAATAGAAATTTAAAAAATAATAATTGGAAGGGAGGAAGGAAATAAAAGAAGAAGTTCAAAACATTTTCAAGAACTAGAATGCCTAACTTTCTAGATGTAAAGAGCTCACCAAGTAGACAGCATCATGAATGAAAACTGTCTCTGACAAAACACACCATTATGAATGTATCCATGCACTGGGTGCAAAGGAAATCCTAACATGTTTCTAAAATGGAAAAACTAATGTAAGAAGGTTATTCATATAAAGGATTAGGAATCAGAAAAGCTTTTAACTATACATCAGCAACACTAGAAAAGATCACAGAACAATATTTCCAAAATTATGAGGAATGTTGAGTTTTAGTTTAGAATGCTATGTCTATTCATTAGGTATGAGGTGGATTAAGGACAATTTAAGACAAGTAAGGTCTCAAAAAAATCATATCATGTCCTCTATCTCAGGAAACTACTGGAAGATGTCCTTTACCTGTCCTCCAAACAGGGATAGTAAACAAAAAAGGCACATAGTCTCTGACTCCGTAAAAGAGGCTGACAACAGTGGCATTGGAACTTGCTTATTTCAGAAATAAATGACATGTGAAGGCAGTCCCCAGATGATAGTAAAGTAAGATCTTCAGGATAACTCTGCATCAGGCCACATGGGCCATCAGTCCAGAATATCCAATATGTGTGAAGTGGTTGAAAGCCAAATTTAGAAAAGCAGGGAAAGAGCTGGTATGTATCAACACTGCTAATCTACCAGAATCATGTGACATCTGCCTGACAAGCATGGAGGTGAGGTGGGAAACGCACCATGTTTGGTGGGATGTGGGCAGGGAGCAAAGGCAACCTTTATAGGAAATAACAGGATGATACACTCTGTGCCTGTTATTTAGAGATAAAGAGGGGAATACTAAAAAAGACAGTGGAAGGAGTTACAAGTGGTTGTTTTAAGGACAAGGAAAAGGGACTGCTTTTTGTAATAAGACTACTCAACTTTTTATACTTTAAATTATGTGCAGGTGTAACTGATAACAATTTCTTTTAAAAAAAAAATCAACCAATCAACAAGTCTCCCACCTACCCCATTTTAAAAGAAGCAATCATCTTTGTCCATTTCTGTTTATACAGGAAATATTTGGGCAGCTTTAGTGGCTTATAAAAGTGACAGAAACACTTTGGCTGTCTAGCTAGCATTCTTGGGGTCACTGGGCTTTGTGAAGAAGGCTGGTGTTTGTGAATTATGAAAACTTTTATTCATTGGCATTGGGGATTGAACCCAGGGGTGCTTTACCACTGAGCCATATCCCCAATCCTTACTTTTTATTTGGAGACAGGGTGTCCCTAAGTTGCTTAGGGCCTCACTAAATTGACAAGGCTAGTCTCAAACTTGCAATCCTCCTGCCTCAGCCTCCTGAGTTGCTGGGATTACAGGTGTGCACCACCATACCCAGCTCCAAAAAGCATGCTAGGTCAGTGCTCCACCACTGAACAACACCCTCAGTCTAATTACAAACTTTTAAAGGTAACTTTTATATATTACAGGGTGTTGAATTCTTTTGAAAACTGGGCATGTTCATTATGAAACTTTATTGTGATGAACTGAGGTTGTGGCTTTGTGTATAGGGGAGGGCAGGGGAGAGGCTGATAAGAGTGGCAATGGAACATGCTTTCTTAAAACACTCCCTAATTTCAGTTTGCTTTGGAGCCACATTGCCTTCCCCAAATGGCCAAGGGATGCTTTTCTGGGTGACTCTCTAGGACAGAGTTTCTGAAGGGGTTTTATGCAAAGGATCCCTGTGGCAGTCTTTATACTAAAGCCCATGGACCTGATCTAGAAGATATATATGTATTTATTGTGGTGATGAGAACCAAACCCAGGGTCTCATGCATGCTATGCAGGTGCTTCACCAGAGAGCTACAATCCTAGCTCTCAAAAGTGTTTTTAAATAGGTGAAATAAAATACACAAGACTGCAAAGTGTTTATCCAGGAAATATTTGGGCAGCTTTAGTGGCTTGTAAAAGTGACAAGAACACTTTGGCTATCTAGCTAGCATTCTTGGGGTCACTGGGCTTTGTGAAGAAGGCTGGTGTTTATTATGTGAATTATGAAAACTTTTATCATCATTCATTCATTGGCATTGGGAATTGAACCCAGGGGTGCTTTACCACTGAGCCACATCCCCAGCCCTTACTTTTTATTTGGAGACAGGGTGTTTCAGGAATTATATATATTCAGTATAATGCAATTATACTGAAATATTCATCACAGTATTAAAAGAACATATTTGTAGTATAGTAATATATGTTCTTATTAAGGCATTACAGATAAGATCTAGCATCACAGCCACTGAAATTTCAAAGGAATACGATTAAAAGTGGTTTTTTAGATATCTGCAATAACTGTCATGTGATCTGAAAATATCCTTGACTTGGTGACAAAGTCATACATATTGCCAGTACCAAGGTAGTTAGAAACCTCCATCCATATTTGAAGGGAATGCTAAATTCCAGGTAGAGATTAGTGAAAATAAAGATGTAACTTTTTCTCTATTCTGGTTCACAGACCCCCTAGTTCTAGAGCAATAGTTCTCAAAGTGTGGGCCTGGACTTCTGGGGAGAACATGAGTCCCTTTCATTGTTCTCGAGATCAAAACTTTAAAAAAAATTATATTGAGATGCTACTGGCCTTTTTCACTCTCATTCTCTCATAAGCCTACAGTGGAGTCTGCAGAGGCTACGTGTTATGTACTGTTGCCATAGACTGAATGTAGAAGTAGAAGGGAAATCAGCTGCCTTCTCTTAAGCCAAAGATTAAAAGATTTGCAAAAATGTACAATGCCACTCTCCTCACCATTTTTTTTTCCTGGTTTAGGAAACAGATTTATTTCTCATAAAACAGGTTTCTATATTAACATGCAATGAGTTTATTATTATTTTAAAGTGAATTTAATAAACCTCTGCTCCACAGCAATATAACACAGCTGGCTTTTAATAAATTCGTTTTGCAAAGATCAAGAGGCTTATTTCATTGTACCTAGAAAAATCATTGTTACGTTTACTGTTACTAGTGTCCTTTGACTTAATGAAATACTGTCTAGGATATCCTCAGCTTTGGCAGAGGGGCCCCAAGCCCTCTTCACCAGCTTACACTAGTCCAAAAAGAGCATTTTTCTACCTGCTAACTTTGGGCCAGTTACTTTCTTATTGTGGGGCTGCCCTGTGTCCACAGTAGATATATTCACTAGAGTCCAGTAGCAGCCTTCCTGCTGCCTGTGGTTGGGACAACAATGTGCATAGACTTTGCCAAATGTCCCCTGGAGAACAAAATCATCCTGGTTGACAATCACTGCCCTCCATGTACTTATACAGGATGACCATTCCTCTGTTAGAAAACTCACTTTTCACATGTACCAAATAAATACCAGGACTCTTCTGTGGGGTAAGATTTTTCCTGTTACGGAATTCATGGGTAACTTTTTTTTTTTTAAGTGAGGATTAAACCCAGGGTGTTTTACTACCAAATTACAGCCCCAGACATTTTATAATTTTTTTTTTTGACAGGATCTTGCTAAGTTGCTGAGATTGGCCTCAAACTTGTCAACCTCCTATTTCAGCCTCCCAAGTCGCTGGGATTTTAGGAGTGCACCACTAACCCTGGCTGGGTGACTACTTTTAAAAATAAAATACTGGCTCTCCTGGGGATTTACTAAGAAAAAAGAAAACCAGAATAGTGATGCACAATAAGCTATCCAAGAGGATTTGTGCCTGTAGGGGAAAAAACAGTTTAAATGCTGAATTCATGATGTCATTGCTCTGAACAAGGGCTAAGAACTGGAGGTATGCCTCACAAGAGGGAATAATAACCTAATTGGGGCAAAAGGTTCTAATGAGGGAAGTCGAACATGCAGGTTTGCTTTTGGTCAGCAATAGCAGCCATTACAATGCAGATGGTTACCCAATAAAGATGGCGGTTCCCAGGGAGGCCTTCTGACTGAGAGAGATCATGGAGAATTCAGCTGAAAATAAGAGGGGAGAGACTGACTGCCTTTGTGTGTGTGTGTGTGTGTGTAGTGTTGGCGATTGAACCCAGGGCCTTGTGCATACGAGGCAAACACTCTACCAACTGAGCTCTATCTCCAGCCCCCAAGACTGCCTGCCCATTTAGAGAATGACTACATTGTAGGCAAGTGGAAAAGGCTGGAGAAGAAGCAGGTTCCTGTACACTCTATACGTGGGTAACTCTGGGAAGAGGGAGAACCCACTGGAGAAGCACCATGACAAAGGTCAAGAAAGGACCTGTTGACTGGGGTAGTTCTAGTGTGGATATAGCCTGAAGCCAGTGTGGACAACCTAGAAGGCTCAGACCCAGGTACAAAACTTGGAAGAAGTTTCTTCATGTGATCATGGATTCCATCAGACCTGCCAACAGACCTTACTTATACTTATTTCAGGCAAAAATCTAAGCTTCTTTGTCTAGGAGTCCCTTCTCTAACATCCAGGCCAGAACTGTCTAATGGAAAGAAAATAGATCAGGAACTGGGTGCTTTGTCAACTATACCAGCTAATTATCACCAGGTATGATAACTATTGATGAAAAAAGCAGGAGTCATCCTGTAAGCTTGCTGGCTTTTATAAATTTCTTGGCTTCTTAGAAAAGGTCATTGATAAAACACTCTCATCTTGTCAGAAATGAGGCAGAATGGGATCAATCAAGTCACTGGTTTGATAAGTAGAGTAATCTATACATCTGTGGCAGCTCAGTCTGTGGAAAACCCTTTCTGAACTGTTGTTTTCCTTCCTCAACCACATAGTAAGTCCCAAGCAATTATTTTGTACAAGGTGATGCTGCTAGCCTTTCTCAGGGATTCAGAATTGGAATGGAGAACAAGAAAAAAGTCCTTTCTCAGTTCTGGTTGCTGGCCTTACATAACAAATAAATTTGGGAACTGCAGGATGAGCATATTCTGTTCAGTGTGCGCCCCTGCCCCCACCCTAAAGCAGAGAAAGTCCCTCTACCACAAGGTAGAAAGGGAACAATGAGCTAATGTGTAAAAGAGGAGCTGAGATTGGAGATGAAAATGAGACCAGGTGGCTGCCCATACCCTGAGGTCAGCTTCATTCCCAGTCCTGGGTTCCGAGAGTCCTTGGATCCTTAAGATGAAGTCTTTCCCACTCAGGATCATTTCTGATATGTTTATTTAAAACTCCAAGTACAGTGGTGGTCCACCAAAACCAGGTAATCAGAAAGAGGTAGGAGAGAAAGGTAAAGAGGTCAGAAAATTCATCAGTATTCTTATTGTAGATATGACACCCACTCACAATTTTCCTTAAATTCTTCCAAATATTTTAATCACATTTTAAAGTTCTAGCAACTTCAAAAATTAAACCCTTCACAATGGGTTTCCTTTTTCATGAAATCTATCCTCTAATTACCTTTTCAAATTCTGAATACTAGCCAGGCACGGTGGTGCACACCTATAATCCCAGTGGCTCAGGAGGCTGAAGCAGGAGGATGGTGGGTTCAAAGCAAGCCTTAGCAACTTAGCAACTCAGTGAGACCCTGACTCTAAATAAAATGCAAAATAGGGCTGGGGATGTAGCTCAGTGGTTGAGCACCCCTGGGTTCAATCCTCAATACAAAAAAAAAAAAAAAATCCTGAATACTACGTTGGTCCACATAGTAGCAAGGTGAAGTAGTAATACTAAAGACAGGGAAAGAAATTCATCCTTTATATTTTCTAAGTCATACTAGTAAAAGCTTAAGGCAATGAAAATTTTGATTTACTGACAATGACAGTGCTTATATGATTATGATTAGTAACTGCAAACCTGCCATTCTATCCTCACATTGCTTAATGTATATCTATCTTCGTGTGTGTGTGTGTGTGTGTGTGTGTTTGGAGGGATTAAAAACAGATTCATAAGTGCTGGGCAGGGTGTAGGTTGGTAATACTGCCATGATGAATTCAATAACTGGTGAAAGACAGTGTGAGGCAAAGAATACTCCTGAAACCTACCCATGTTATGATTTGTTATTTAGTACTAGCTACATGACACTCACTGTTGTATCTCATTGGAAGTGATAAAACCACCAATCTGAATATACTCTAGTAGAGGTTGAGTACATTTGCTCATCAAAAGAAGCCAAATCCCCATTTGTAACTTCAATGAGCAGGAGGTAAGAGACGGACAAACTGGTTTCATTCACTGACACTTGAGTATACAGGACAGCTGATTATAAATGTGTCAGGTGTGAGGGGTGTCCCTGGTTTCACAGGATTCAGAGCAGAGACTCTTCTAAAACTGTGGGGTATCACACAACACAGAGGCTCAAGATTAATCAGACTCATCAAAGTTTTCACACATTAACCCTAATCTAGTGGCGTCTATCTAATAACCCTTTGCCCATGACCAGGAAAGATATGTGTTGAAATCATAGGACAGCCACCAAGGATCATGGACCTCTGGACTAATTTATGCATATATCACTTTGTGTGTTGATGGCACCCTAAATGCACGTGTTACATTAATTATGGAAAAAAAATGAATAACTCATGAAAATTGAAAGGAGATCAGGAGAGGAAAGGGACTAGGGGAAGGAGGAAGAGAGGGAAGGAGAAACACTGGGGAGTGATACTGGCCAAATTATATTGTTATATTGTGTGTATGTATGAATACATTAATAACAAATCTCACCATATGTACAACTATAATGCACCAATCCAAATACAGAAAAAATAAATAAATGGATAATACTTCTGTATATTTTTATTTTTAAGTATCTAAAAGAAAGATCCTTAGATTTATTAATATTAACTGGTTAGGTGGCCACTGGTTCTACTTCACTTGGTCTTAATGTAAGAATTATGGATTTGGAGAGATCCTCTTGTGTTTTTCACTCCCTTCCATGGACCAAGGTTTGATAGAGAAGCCTTCATGCATTGGTTCACTTTCAATAGAGGGACACTGTGAAGTTTCTGTTTGTTCAGCTAAGTGGCTTTAACTAAATCAAATCAGTCTTAACTAAATCACACCTCTTCAAATGGATTATTAAAAGATACTTGGAAAAAAGCTGGGATGGATTTGGGGCTGGGGATGTGGCTCAAGTGGTAGCGCGCTCGCCTGGCATGCGTGCGGCCCAGGTTCGATCCTCAGCACCACATACAAATAAAGAGGTTGTGTCCACCAAAAACTAAAAAAAAAAAAAAAAAATATTAAAATTCTCTCTCTCTCTCAAAAAAAAAAAAAAAAAGCTGGGATGGAAGACAATATGCAAATACCTTAAAAATACTGATTCTCACCCATGTCCATTTAAGAGTACATCTTTTGTGCATGAATCACCAGACACCTTATACAGAAAGAGTACACTAGTGATCTTTCAAACTACCTATACACTCACAATTATGTAAGTATCAAGGTTATTGCTAGAATTTAGATCTGGAATGACCCCTAAAGGCCCATGGGTTAATGGTTTGGTCCCCAGCTTAGTACTATTAGGAGATAATAAACTTTAAGAGATGGAACATAGTGGAAGGTCTTAGGTTATTGGGGGAATGCCTACTTAACTCTGTCCCCAGCCCTTTTTACTTTCAGACAGGATCTTACCAAGTTGTGGATCCTGGCTGTAATCCTCTTGCCTCCATCTCCCAAGTAGCTAGGATTACAGGGTTGTACCACCATGCCTGGCTTGATGCTACTATTGTGTGTGTGTGTGTGTGTGTGTGTGTGTGTGTGTGTGTGTGTGTTTGTTAGGGGGTACTGGGGATGGAACCCAGGGATCCTTTACGATTGAACTTCATCCCCAACCTTTTTGAAAATTTTGAGACAGGGTCTCCCTAAGTTTCCAAGGCTGGCCTTGAACTTATGATCCTCTTACCTCATCCTCCTGAGTCATTGGAATTTCAGGAGTGTACACTGAACCTAGTCCTACCTCTTTTCTGCTTTGCATTCAAGCCATGAGTTGAGGGACTTGCTCCACCACGTACTCTCACCATGATATGCTATCTTGCCACATGCCCCAAAGGGGCCAAATGATCATGGGTGGAAATTAAAACTGTGAATCAAAATAAAACTTTTCATAAATTAATTTATCAAAGGTATTTTGTTACAGTGATGGAAAGCCAACTAACATGTTATGAAATTTTAAAAAAGTGTTCAGAGAGCACATATCCAAGTACAGAATAGCACAGCATTTTGGTTCATTTTCTACATATTCTGTCATTAAGAGAGTGCTTTCTTGGGGTACAGGGGGCTATCTATTTTCTCATCTATGACCTCAGACTGATCTATGATCTTACTCTGCTTTCCTCATCACTAGAACACCTTGCTATAAGCAGAAGATAGAACATTCTGCTGCCTCAGCTGAATTAAAAAGCCCTTTTCTATGGAGGCTTCCATTCCACCATTAGATTACAGATTCTCAGAGAACAAGGGTGCTCTCTTATTTGTCTCTTAGAATAAGGTATGGCATAGATAAGAAGTTCAATATATGTTCAATGAAATTGAATAGAGGGTAAAAGTGTGACGAACCCTGGATCAAAAATGCTATATTACTAGATATCTGGAGAAGGAGAAATGCAGTCCTACCATCAAAGATTACCAATAAAATAGAATTTTCTTATAACTCATACTTACTTTGACAATGTATGCTAAATGTGTTACTTTACCTTTAATTAGTATTTTTTTTTAAATTAAAATTCCAATTTATTTAGAACAGACTCAAGAAATCAGATATTTTGGTTACCTCACTGAGATAGTTAATGGAAAGGCAATTGCTGTGGTTTGAATACAGTATGCCTCCTCCAAAACTTGTGTTGAAATTTGGAATCCAATGTAATAATTTTGAGAGGTGGTGGGATCTTTAAAGAGGTATTTGGGTCATAAAGGTGGCACCCTGATGAATGGATTAATGCTGCTCTTGCAGGATTGGGTTCTTTTTCCAGCACTAATATTGAACTCAGAGCTTCAAACATGCTAAGCACTACCACTGAGCTACATCCCCAGCCATTAAAATTTTTTTTAATCTGAGACAGCGTCTTGCTAAGTTATCCAGGCTGGTCTTAACCTTGCTATCTTTCTGAGAAGCTGGGATTGTATGTACGTGCCACTGGGCTTGGAAGGACTTGGTTAATTCTTGATGGAGTACGTAAGTTCTCACTTTTGTAGGAGTGGATTAGTTACTTCAAGAGCAGGTAGATGTAAAGTGAGGTTGTAGTTTGTACTTTTACCCTTTTGTTTTTCTACCATATTATGACGGCATGAGGCCTTCACCAGAAGCTGACCAGATGTTAGTGCCATGTTCTTGGAACTTCCCAGCTTCTAGAACCACATGCCAAAATAAGCCTTTATTCTTCATAAATTACTGAATCTTGAGTATACTTTAATAGGAACAGAAAATGGACTAAGAGTAATAAAGGATTATTGATCAATTTTGAAAATGTAAATAGAATACCATGCATTGATAACAAAACTATATTCTATACCATCTTTTTTCTGAGTCATGTAGTACTCTATCATTATGAGCAGATGTCACTATGGTACAGTGAAATTTTCTAGTCAGAACTCTTCTTTTCACTGCTGGGGATTGAACACAGGGCCTCACACATGATAAGCATGCACTGTACCACTGAGCTCCCTCAATCCCAGAATTTTCTGAATAGTCATATTTATATACAAAATGAGATTACCCATACTCAATCTAAATGTAGGATTTAATTTTATTGACTTTCAGGATGGAGTCTTGCACAGGGCACAGTGGAGCATGCCTGTAATCCCAGTGGCTCGGATGGCCGAGGCAGAAGGATTGAGAGTTCAAAGCCAGCCTCAGCAATGGCGAGGAGCTGGGGAGGTGGCTCAGTGGTTGAGTGCCCCTGAGTTAAATCCCTGGTACAAAAAAAAAAAAAATAGTCTTTCTATGTTTCTCACGCTGGCCTCAAACTGCTAGGCTTAAGTGGTCCTCCTGCCCTAGCATCCTGTAGCTGGGTATGCCACTGTACCTGGCTCAAAAAAAAAAAAAAATTCTTTTTCTTGTAGTACTGGAAATTGAACCTAAGCCCTTATACACACTAGGCAAGTGCTCTATCACTGAGCTACATCCTCAGTCCTTTTTATTTTTTATTTTGAAACAAAGTCTTGCTAAGTTTGCCAGGCAAGCCTTGAATTTGCAATCTTCCTGCCTCAGCTTCCAGAGTACCTGGGATTATAGGCACCACCAAGGCAGCCTGACTCAGGATTTTAAATTAATGAGGAAAGTGGTCAAAAAGAGAAGAGGGCTGGGGATACAGTTCATTAGTAGAGTGCTTGCCTGGCATGCACAAGACCCTGGGTTCAATCCCCAGGATCACAAAACAAAAAACAAAAAAGAGAAGAGGAACAGGTATAAGTGATGTTAAAGGGCTGGGGATACAGCTCAGGGGTAGAGTCCTTGCCCAGCCCCAGTACTGCACAGGCGCGCGCGCGCACACACACACACACACACACACACACACACACACACACACAATGCATTAAGCATATTTAGTTGCAATCAGATTTCAAATTTTTGATGAATTTATTCTTCAGAGAGGACAAAAGTGGACACTGACCAACTGAGCAATCCCAAAGGGATGCTCGTAACCTGGGTTGAAGCTTGGTGAAAAAAGTCCTTGCTAACCTATCCCAGGCACATCTGGCAGTGTCTGTATCACTAACACATTTCTAATGGAGAAAAAATAATATCAGCTCTCCAGGTTATGACTTTATATTTATACCTCTGAGGTCTTAAGAAAGTAAACTTCAGAATGATATGAACAGCAAAGTCCACTAACATTACCATCCTCCAAATGGTCAGTATACAAATCTCTATTCAGGTATCCACATACAAAAAAGGTGGAAAGATGTCACAAAACTGTTGTGGTAACCTCAGAAGAAGCATGTGAGTGGGGTGGGGGTAGAGGACGCCCATTATGGCTTGTTCTATACATTTCTCTATTGTTTGGATTTTTTGCCACCAACATGCATTCATGTAGCACTTGTACCTAAAAACTCGTCTATAATATGTCTAGTATTTTTGGATGAAAACCCAAAAAAGATATTTTGTGAAATTTCTCAAAGAGCTGGAGCATATCACCCACTGTGGCTTCAGATTCACCCCGTGAAAGCTGCTCTCAACGAAAGCAAAACCCAAAAAAGGTCACTCCATTAATCATGACATTTAGAGTAACGAGAAAGGAGCCACCTCTCTTATTTTCTGGAACACAAAAATTCAACACCAAAATGTTATTAAATCAAGTTAGTATTATCAGTAAAAAATATGCTCTATTTCCCATTATTTATGGAGCCCTATCCTTTTCTTTCTTACCAATTACATTCCCTATCATTTCCAAAATATACAAACTGTTTTCAATCAACAGATTTCTTTATTACAGTGTACAGCATGCTTGTTACGGCCTCTTTTCTATATTGAATCCTTGATTGGACAAGCATTTTGAATTTAACACGGACTATGATTGCACATATCAAACAAATTAAAGCTGCCAATCTCTTTTTTGGAGACCATCCTTTATATATACTACCACTGAAGAGCACCCTAAGTGTATTTGCTTAGGAAAAATGGGGCATGAGTGAAGAAATGATTGCCAGACTTTGCCATGTTATCTAGCTGCTCTTATGAACATGCGCTCAGATTACTGTTGTCCTTTTGAATGTATTTTCTAACTTTGATGTCAAAACCATCCGCATAGCTTTTACAACATTAAGCATTCTTCATGATATTTTAAAAAATTGATAAACCTAAAGGGTAAACAGGTAAAACAGAGACCAGATAATATGGTTAGAAGGCTGCCTTAAAGAGTTCTTTAGTATACTTGCTTTTGGATGACAGGTGTGGGGAGGTAACAGTGCTATTTTTCCTATATCCCCCCTATATAAAATGAGAATATACCTCAGGCACATTTATAACTATTGTCTGCTAAGGAACTTTAAGCGATTTTTCATTATGTAGCACTGGAAAAAAAACAGGTTTTATTACTAGACAGGGATAGCATTCAAGGATTAGACTAGTAAGTCAAACTGAAATGTTTTCAAAAAGTTGAAGAAAGATGCAGTCCTGTGGTTAAGGCACAGTTACTAGTTTTTCAAATAACAATAAGGAATAAATAAATAATAATAAATATTAAAACATTATCTCAATTATCAAAACAACTCTCAGTTAGACACTACCAAATACATGGCATTTGCCATCTTATGAACTACTTGAGATGGTTCCAGAAACTTTTCTCATTTGAACTGTCAACTAGAGATGAGAATACCTGAGGCAAGGGGACTCTTGAGTAACTTTGTTTCTTTTAAAAACCAGGGACTCTTAAGGAAAGGACTGCAGATTCAATTTTGGAAATGATGAGAAAAGATGCAAAAACTTACAGGAGAAAAAGAAAACTTTCTTAGAGCTACACTTTCTGCTCTATTTAATATTGTAAAAGCAAAAGCACTAATTTCCACAAGATAGCTGAACTTTTGTAAGCTTAGCCATAGAACCTAGCTTTATGACTTGCCAAGAACTAAAAAAATGGGAGGGAGTAATGGTGCTGAGGTCAGGCAGCTTTATTGGTTTTATCCATTCATTCACTTGTCATTCGCCATGAGACACTGTTGGGCTTAGTGCTTAGCAACACAAAGATGAAAAAGCAATTAGTTCTGGCTCCAAGAAACTAACACTTGGTGGAAGAGAGATGCACAGAGAAGGAAAAGGTGTAATAAAACATATAAAGAATTGTGTGAGCAGGTATCTATAGACCCAAAGGACCAGAGGAAGGTTCCATGGAAGGAGCCACATTTGGGCTGAGGGAGGGACCATGAATGAATAGAGGTGAACAGGTGAGTCTGAAGAAAAAAACCACAAGTTTAACATAGGCAGGAAAACATACTGACCCTCCATTTATCAAGCTTGCCTTGTTATCGTATGTCAACATTTTCAAATAACAGGTACCCTTTTAGTTTATTGTTCATAAATCTAGCATATACTGATTCTGTACATAGAGCACAAGGATTCCAAAGTGTTTGGTATCTAGTCAGACTGGTCAATGTGGGTACATATGCTCCATTGAAAGTTTTATTTTTGGTAATAGAAATTAAACCTAGGGATGTTTTACCACTGAGCTAAATCTCCAGCTCCTTTTAAAATTTTTATTTTGAGACAGGGTCTTGCTAAGTTGCTAAGGCTGGCCTTAAGCTTGCAATCCTCCTGCCTCAGCCTCCTGAGTCAATGGGACTACACATGTGCATCAATACACCAGCTTCATGGGAAATTTAAGACAGTGAATCCTTCCTTCCCTATCACAACCTAATATAAGGGGAATCACAAGGCTAACTAGGTTCATTCCATTACTGAAATCTACTCACTGATGTCCTTATTGATGATTGTTTTGAGGATATGTGTAGACAGCATATCAGTGTAGGATTTAGAAGAAGGAAAGTATATTACTCTTTATGGGAATTTCACTGGGACTCTGTAAGTGCAATGTCTGAAACAGCAACAAGGCCTCATAGTGTCAGCATCAAAAGTTAATTGAGATGAAATGAAATAAAAAGGGTCCTACTGTGTTTAGCGGAATAAGTACTTGGCTAAGGATGGCTATAAATTTTCTCTCTCTCTCTTTTTGAGAAAAAAAAAAAAAGGTTTATTGCTTTGCTAGCAAAGGAGAAACACAGGGGACTCCTGTCCCAGAGGCTGTGATTCTGCTATATTAACTGTCAATGGGATTATGAGATTTGAACCATATTCTTTCCCCCTGGAATCTGTGAGGAATTACTCAGAATTAGTCTATGTGAATGTGATTAGCATAAAGCACCTTTCAAAATGCAAGTATTTATTAATACTGTTCATAAATTGAAGACACAGATTCCATTACACCACATTGTGAAAAGTCCTTAGGATTTATTTGGTGTCAACAACCTAATTTGAAAACTTCTTGTGTGCCTACTATATGCAAAGCAGTAAGCTACAGTAAGATATATAAATGCTAGGATGACATTTTTATAATTAAAGAATTCTAGGATGTGTAAAATAATGCCAAAATTCAGGTAGAGAATTACTCTAGTTTTTTTTAAATATTTATTTATTTTTTTAGTTCTCGGCGGACACAACATCTTTGTTGGTATGTGGTGCTGAGGATCAAACCCAGGCTGCACGCACGCCAGGCGAGCGCGCTACCGCTTGAGCCACATCCTCAGCCCCTACTCGAGTTTCTTTAAAAATTTATTTGAAATTTATTAACTGCTGCCCTTGAACTTATGATCCTCCTACCCCGGCCTGCCAAGTTGCTGGAATTATAGGTGTGTGCCACCACATCTGACTTTAATAGTTACAATTGACTTTGTGAATTTTCTGGGATGTTAAATTATTTACATAGTGTCAACTTATTAACATGTATGAATTGGCATATAACTATTTCCATTTTGGTGGTGAAATTAATTATGACACCTGACATTTGACCCTTAGAGGTTTTCAACTTCTGCATTAGATCATAATGCAGAAGAAACTTTTAATCAGCACATAGGGAGTATCCTAACAGTAGCACAATTCCCCAAAATATCAAGTTTTCAGTTTATGAAGGCTGTGGTAATTTGAAAATGACTTCTACATTGCCAAAACATGTTGTAAAGCAGTTGTAGTTTGGGGGAATATTCAGTATAACTTAGTTTTAGGTAAAGATGGTGACATAGTACATCATCTTCCTTTTATTTTTAGGGAACTTTTGGAAAGGTTCCACAGATTATTTATGATTACAAATAATAGTTCCATATATTATATACTTACCGTTATATATCAAATAAGTTACAACTATTTCAACTATGTAAAACAGTATTTATTTATTTATTTACATACTAACACTATGAAAGACAGCATTATTGAAGTATTACCAAATTATTTCTGATTCTGCAACAACTCTGAGGAATGGTGAAATATAATTTTTATACCCATTTTTAAGGGTGGAAAACCCACGTCACAGCCATCTATTGAAGGGTTAAGTGAGATGCTACAATAGGAACCCAGGTTTTCTGGCTCCCAAGCCTATGGGCTCTCTACCAGATATAACCCTTGAACCAAAATGACATTTGACAAAATAAGACATGGAGTCTTTTAAGAGGATCACTTATAACCCTGTGTGGCTGGTCAGAACCATGACTGGGACAAGGGGCTCTGTTCACATAACCATGAATTGGAATCCAACATGCAAGTTTTCGATATATTAATCTCGACAATGTTTTGTTGAAGATCATCGAAGTTCACATTTCTTTTTTTTTATTTTTATGGTGGGGATTGAACACAGGGGCACTCAACCACTGAGCCACATCCCCAGCCCTATTTTGTATTTTATTTAGAGACAGGGTCTCACTGAGTTGCTTAGCGCCTCGCCATTGCTGAGGCTGGCTTTGAATTCGTGATCCTCCTGCCTCAGCCTCCCAAGCTGCTGGGATTATAGGAGTGCACTACTGTGCCCAGCTCCCACAGGGAGTTTTATATGCTAAGAGAACATTCTACCACTGATCTTCAACCCTGGCTCTCAAGATTCATTTTTATCACGATAATCTTCTGAACTGAATGCCTTTCACCTGAGACATTTCATTACAACATTTTACTAAGCCTTTCTATATGCATGTTGTGGGGTCAGTTTTTAATACAAAATGATTATTTTAAATATACACAGGGGCTGGGGTTGTGACTCAGTGGTAGAGCACTTGCCTAGCATGTGTGAAGCACTGGGTTCAATTCTCAGCAATAAATAAATAAAATAAAGGTATTGTGTCCATTTATAACTAAAAATATTAAAACATTTAAATATACACAGATCCTACAAGACCTTAATGAAACACAAATTCAAAGAACTGGATGTCTGGAAGTTATTATTATTATATTATTTAACAGGATAGGTTGGCCTTATGTCATTGAAGAAAGAGAGGAACAAGTAAGCTGAAATTGTTCTTATAGAATAGTGAGATTTCCTGGGGTTACCATTATATATATTCAAAATTAAAACTATTAATAACCTAGAAGGAAACATAATCTTACAGACTTTTAAAATAATTATACCCATCTCACAAGCCATATGAAAAGTTTTGAATAGATAACCAACCTGCATTAGTAATAGGTGCAAAGGCTCAGCATTAATGAACTGTCTTATTCATTTACAGCATATTATAGAAGGAGACACAATAGTGAAGGGCTCAAGAATATGACTCTGTATCTCACACCACTGGCTAGAGGGTCTGGATGTGCCACTTATCAGGTAAGTTGCCCAACCTCTTCTAGCCTCAGTTTCCTCTTCTCTAATAACCATCATAGCACTGATCTCATAGTTCTCCCTTTTTAAGGTTAAATGAAATGAATGAAAAGTATTTACTGTGATGCCTAACATATAGTAAACACTCAATAAAATATCAGCTATAGTTATTAGCTATTAATTCCTTACCTACTTATAATAAAGATTTAAGCTGGTCTGTAATCAAAAGAAATTTGCACAAGTTAATATGATATCTGTTTAATGGTATTCATAATCATAATCATTATTGTGCTATACTGTAATTAGGCACAAATGGTAAACTATTGGTATAATTGATAGTAATTAGTACAGTGGTTTTTTTTTTAGATTTTCCCTTCTTTGTTCTTATCTAACACGTGATCAATATCATTACCAACTCTTTCCCCTCAATTACTGGTCTTGTAATTTTGATCACACCACCTATCCCCTTTAATATTTCCTTTTCCTCTCTGTGAAATGGTAATAAGATCCATTTCATTGTTAAAGTTAAACATAGTAAAATATAGTAAAGTATGAAAAGTAAATATAATATATATAAAGATGTAGTAAAACATAAAGATAACATACACAGACACATAGCAGAGTGCCTGACACATAACTGATCAATAAATGACAGCTGTCAGTGGTAACAGCATTATAGTTTGTCATGACGTACAATACAATTCTCTTCCCTGATGGAACCTCATGGCCATATTCTCAAAAACTTTTAAATCTAGTAATAAGCTTTGAGAGGCATGAAGGTGGGTAAGACTGTAGATAGACAGAACAACAGTTTCCAGCTGCCAGTGGAATTGAACTATATGATGCCTGGGTCTTACCCCAGAGTCAGAATTAACTGGCCTGGGCATTTGGAATTTTTTAATGTGCTGGGTACCGGAGGAAGAGAATCTTTGCTGGAGGGTCAGTTATATACAGGTAGGATCCAGGGATAGTCAGGAAGAGCCTTAGTGAATCCTGCTTCTCTTGGGAGGAGAGGAAATGGAAAGAAGGTCTGTTTTCACTTCTACCAGATCCCTGAAGAAGAAAGAAGCCAAGTGTGCTTTCGGGGTTGGTCTTAAGGACAGTTTTGCGTCTGTCTGATTTTAGGAACAAGAGGAAAGTATCGCTGCTGCAAATAAAACCCATCACCTACTTGCTAATGTCTGGCATTTCTTCGACATAAAACAAAGCAAGTTAAGTGATAATACATATTATCATTTGGAAAGAATAATATAATTGTATCACAAGTGAAATCTTTTCATTTGTTGAAATGTGCAAATAGAAAGTATCCTCTTAGAGGTTGGGAGGAGGCAGATAGCAGGAAGGCTAGGGAACACTAAGGGATGCCTCTCGAACAGAAGAAACTAAACTGAGCAAAACCAAAGACCAGTGCCTCCAAGTTTGTAGTCTTGCCTTGGGAAGAAAGAAAGGAGTCATGAAGGAATGCATATTTATGGAAGCCCTAGATGCAAGAAACTGCTAGCCAAAAACATCCAGCAAGCACATCTCCTCTGAGCACATGATGACATTATGTCACAGGTCTCAGAACACACAAAATGTTAAGGTCTCCTGAGGGAGAAAAAGCAACATGCTGGCAGGTCTCAAATTCTGTTTCAACATCAGAGCCAAAGTAAAGACAGTATTTCAGTATTTGAAAATAAATTTAGTTCTGCCTCAGTTGTGGAAATTGCAGCACTGCATATGTATCAAGTTGTGCCAGTTATGATACAACCTAGCAACTTTTCCCCTTGGAAAATAGATATGTTCTCTAAGTTTGTCAGCCATACTAGACACATATTGATGTACAAATAAAACATATTTCAGAGACTCAAAATACTGTTAGGATACAGCTGTTCAATTTTCTTTAATATTCAGTACTCATTTTGGGGGGCATTTAATCCAATATCATCCCTGTTTAAATTTTTGTTTTTGCCATTTTATCCAACATTCTCCTGTTTGTTATCCCTTCAAAGAAAGATTATCTTATAAGCATCAATCTTTCAGAACAGTTTCTTATCTAACCTGCCACAGTCAACACACTGGGGTTTCCTTTCCCAGTGGATTTACCAGTTCTAGGTGCAGTCTGCGTATGCAAGGCCACTTTGGTCTGCCTCCTCAGAACATCCATTTATACATCTGATCAACTAATAAGTGGTGCACAGCCCAGAAGATAATATTCAACAGCACTATGTAGCTGTCCTTTATGCTTTTACAGGTTTGTGTAAAACTTACTAAGCATGAGCACAAACTTTTTGTAGTGCTGGGGGTGGAACCCACAGTCATGTGTGTGCTAGGCAAGCGATCTACCACTGAACTACACCTCTAGCCCTTACAAGTACAGAACTGATACAGGAAACTTTATGGTGTGTTCACATCTACTTTGACTTATTTACAGCGTATCAACTGTTCAACAGCTATTGAAATACTTGAAAGGTGTTAAAGAGATGTTAGATAGTCATCAGATGACGGGTTGAAAGTTGGCAATTTATCACTTGAATCTAGCTGGATACTTTGCATGGTAGTATTTCAAAAGTTTTTTATTTTTATTTTTATTTTTTGAGGTGCTGGTAATGGAATTCAGGGCATCATGCATGATAGGCACTCTACCACTGAGTTACACTCCCAATCCTGGTTTAAAAGTTTTTGAGACTGAATGCCTTTAGGAAAGGCATGGTATACTATGCTAACCTTAAACTTTACCTCAAAGGCTGGACACAATGGCACACACCTGTAATCCCAGCAGCTCAGGAGGTAGACGCAGGAGGATCATGAGTTCAAAGCCAGCCTCAGCAATTTAGTGAGGTGCTAAGCAACTCCATGAGACCCTGTCTGTAATAAAATATAAAATAAGGCTAGGGATGTGGCTCAGTGGTCAAGTGCCCCTGAGTTCAATCCCCGGTACCAAACTTTATCTCAAAGGACTTCCAAAGATTTTTAATTCAGGGAGTTTGTTTTTTTAGCAAGATAGTTCTGCTAAATAGAAATTCTGATAATTTAAAGGTAGTATGGATGCTTAGACATTGCATGGTTCAGTAGAAATATAATGTGAGCCATGTCATTTTTAGATTTTTTTATTGTTGGTGGTGGTGTTGAGGATTGAATGGGGCACTTTACCACTGAGCTACATATATCCCCAGCACTTTTTATTTTGAGACAGGGTCTTGCTAAGTTGCTGAGCCTGGCCTTGAACTTGTGACCCTCCTGCTTCAGCCTCCCGAGTTGCTGTGATTACAGGCATGCATCACCATGCCCAGCTTGTCATTAAAAACAACATCAACAACAAAAATCTAAAATAGAATGGGTCAATTTTAATGTTTTACTTAGTCCAATTCATTTAAAATATTATCTGTTCAGCATATACTAAATATATCAATATTAATGAGGTGTATTTGATACTTCTAACACATCTTAATTTAAACTAGCCCTATTTTCAGTGCTCAATAGGCTTATGCGGCTACAGCAATGGACAGAATGGGACTAGAAGTAGAAAGGGAGGGCAAAAGAAACAGCTGGTGTGGAGACCAGAATACAATGACTTCAGTTTAGGACATATTGATTTTGAGTCATGTTCATGGGACATCTAGGTGATCCAGGAGATTATTAAGTCATCAAGTCTGAGTGCAAGTCTGAAAGAGGACTGGACTGGTAGAGTCAGATTTGCAGATTAGTGTGTAGAGTACTGATGAGATCATCCACAGAGAATAAGCAGAGAGGAAAAAGAATAGAGGAAAAACTGGAGAAACCAGTATTTTCAGTATACACGGCCTCCCCACTGATTAAAAAGTAACACACTGGTTTTCTTTAAAGATATTTTAGTTGTAGATGGACACATATCTTTATTTATTTGTTTTTCTGTGGTGCTGAGGATTGAACCCAGCACCTCCCATGTGCTAGGCAAGTGCTCTATCACTGAGCCACAACCCCATCCCCTAACACTCTATTTTTTAGAAAAGAAATTTTAGCCCTTCAGTACGTTTCCTACCAGCCTTTTTCTAAACTGATATGTATGAATGTATGTATGTTACTACAGGTGAAAGTATACTGACTGTACAGATCTGAAACCTGTTTTTATTATTTAATCTATACTGTAACATTTCCCTGTGTTTTATACATGGTCTATAAAAGTGAGCAGTGTACATGCCTGTAATCCCAGTAATTCAGGAGGCTGAGGCAGGAGGATTGGGAGTTCAAAACCAGCCTGAGCAAAAGCAAGGTGCTAAGCAACTCAGTGAAACCCTGTCTCTAAATAAAATACAATAGGGCCAGGGTTGTGGCTCAGGTTGGCTGAGTGCCCCTGAGTTCAATCTCTGGTACCTCCATCCCAAAAGGTGAGCTGTAATGTTTTCATAATATTTTATGATACAGAGGAAACATAATTTTTCAAATAGTAACATAGGGATTAATGTCAAGATCAACTGTAGTCTACACTTATGATTATCTAAGAGGAAATCATTTTAAGAATGGAAAACAAAAGGGGTAGAGAGGTCAATAATAAAATAAAGATGGAGTGGCAAGTTTCTACTTGTGGGTTTGGTAACTAGGAAGTCGATGGTGATCTGGTGTGAGCAACAGAGCTGTCAAGTGAACTAAAAGCTACAGAGGTGAAGAGTATATATTCAGGTTTTCCACAGAATCTTAGATGTCAATGAGAAATGGAACAGGGAATAAATAAGAAGGAAAAATAAAACTAGGAAAAGCTTTCTGTTTTGTTAAGTTTTAAAGTGGTCAAGGCTGAGTTTCTCTTGAATGCCTGTTTCACCCTTTTGAAACAATCATTTTGTTTTTTAAAAAATATTTATTTTTTTTAGGTGTAGTTGGATACAATCCCCCCCCCCCTCTCTCTCTCTCGCTGAGGACCAAACCCAGGGCCTTGCACGTGGTAGGTGAGCGTTCTACCACTGAGCTACAATCCCAGTCCTGAAACAATCATTTTAAATCTCAATCTTCCATGAAATCCTTCTGCACTAACTCGAGCTCTACCCAATCTCCTCTTTTTATAAACAGTTTTGAATTCATAATATGAATTTTCCAATACACACTTAGGTGATTTTCAACTGGGCATTTGGAGACATTATTTTAGTGTCACAACTGGGTGGTGAGTGGTGCTACTGAACATATTACAATACACAGAAGAGCCCCCATGACAAAGAATCAGCCTGTCCTAATTGTCAATAATGCCAAAGCTTAGTAAACCTGCACTATTTGGAATTCAAGTCACTTCTTATCACCAGAACCCAGGCCTACTTCTAAACGTTCTCTTGCTTCTCATTCTAATATAATACATAGATACTGCTTTCATGTTGTTTATAACATTTATACAGATCATCTCATAGGTAGTATTTTTCTACCCACAAGTTGCTTACCTCGAGTATTATTATAAACATACCAATATACTCACCTATACAAATCTCTTATGGCTTGGTACCCAGGGGTCTATTTCTAGGGCATATGCCTAGAACTGAAATTGCTGAGTTCTATGTTTGCACACCTTCAATTCTATTAGATATTGCCACATTTCTTTTTTGGGGCACCCAGGATTGAACCAAAGGGTGCTCAACCATTGAGCCATATCCCCAGTCCATTTTATTTTTTAAGTTTTGAGACAGGGTCTCACTAAGTTGCTTAGAAACTTGCTAAGTTGCTAAGGCTGACTTTGAACTTTCGATTCTCCTGCCTGGCCTCCCGAACAGCTGGGATTACAGGTGTGTGCCACTGTACCTGGCTAGATATTGACAGATTTCTTACACCAAATTACTCCCATCAACAAATGTGAGAGAATTGTCATGTTCTTACCCAGTATCTCCCAGTGTTTATTAAACAAAACAAAAATTTGAACCAGCAATTAACACTGGATAATTTCACAGGACCATCCATATTTCTTATTCTGTTTGATATAAAATCAGAGCATTTGGCAAAACAGAGCCCATGTTTTCTGTATGAAAAAAAAGCACTGACTCTTCATGTGATCCTGACAATTCCTATTTTTCTTATACCTGGTCTGTTTCATCAGCTTTCTTGCCCAGTGCTTAAAGGGATTTGACTTGGTGATCTCTGAATTAGGTCATGCCACACTATTAAAATGTTGAACCATTTTAAGCAACAGCCTTCAGTGTGGCATGTAGGTGTCCCTGAGTCCTAAAGTCTGGTAGCCGGCAACACTCACAGGCAGTTTGGTTCTTTCTGATCATCCCTCCAGAATATGATCTATTCTTCACCAGCTCACTTCTTTATCCATAATCCCTCAGTACTATTAATTCTAGCTCATGGCTACTATGTGTTTGTTCCACGTTTTCTGGTCTTTTATATACATTTCCAGGCAACCAGAACTCTGGACTCCAGAGTCATATGTGGCTGCTTCTGCTGCCTGAGGCACTTTTCCACATGACTCACTGCTGTTTCATGGTAGTATGCTTACTATACCATTTAGAGGGCTCAGACTGATCACGTTTACACTTATTTTCTTTTTTTTTTTTTAAACAAACATTTTAAGTAGACCTTTTATTTATTTATTTATTTATTTTTTTAAGAGAGAGTGAGAGATTGAGAGAGAGATTGAGAGAGAGAGAGAGAATTTTTAATATTTATTTTTTAGTTCTCGGCGGACACAACATCTTTGTTGGTATGTGGTGCTGAGGATCGAACCCGGGCCGCACGCATGCCAGGCGAGCGCGCTACCACTTGAGCCACATCCCCAGCCCCCTACACTTATTTTCTATCTCTCACAGTGGCTAAGTACATAACAGCTGTTCAATAAATATTGTATAAGTTAGTTCAGGAGATTGGGGGCTTAAATTTTTACCTATTAACCAATTAACTCCCAAGTTTCAATTCTGCTGATATTTCAATGAAATTGATACAGGTGCATTAAAATAGGTTTGAAATCATAATCTAGAGCTTATTATAAAATTTATCATCATTAATAGTATTTATGAACAGTATCACTAATCATTTACCTGTTACTTTTCTCAAAAGAATAGAACTCTAAAACTTAAGTATTTATTTCAAAATTTCCCTAAGTGGTATATTTATTGCTCAATTTAAGTTTTTTGGGTGTTTCATAAATGGGATGATGAAACATAATGGGTTAATCAAAGGCAAAAGAGAAAGAGCAATCGTCAAAATTCTATTCTGGCATTTCCCAAACTATATACAAAACCACACAAATATGGAGAGAACTGATATAAAATAAAGCTTTCTCTATTGCAGGACATCTTTAATCTTAAATATGCTAATACACATTGAAAACAACAAAGCAAAGAAAAGAGAATATGGCATTTTCTAAACTTCTTAAGTCAGGGAACTTTGTTCCCCCCAGGAGTACAAGTGGCATTACTATCATACAGAACATAGACCCAGAATACTGCTCTTTTAAAATGATTCTTAGACTTTTACTTCTTTCTTTACAGCAGTCTGTAAAGTCTATGTTGTTACTTTTCTAGGAAGTCTCGGGTTACATCTTGCTAAAAAAGTTACAAAAAGTAATTCTTCCAATAGGTTCAGTAGAATATTTCTTTTATTTTTTGCCATTCAGGAATTTCAATAACAAAGCTTTCAAAACTGGATTTAGGTATTTCTTGTTTTTGAAAGCTGAAAAATAACAAATTGGTTAATTGGAGCTACCAAAAACAAATCAACACATCTCCAAACAAATCCTAAACTGCAAACAGCAGATCAAAATGAAAAAAAGTGTCCACCATCAAACCTAAAATAAAAGGCAACTCTGCAACTGAGTTCTGAAAGTAGGTGAGTTCTCATAAAGTCCACAGGAGCTTGTATCCTTGAGTACGGTGGTAACTTTCACATGTGATGGAGTTGGTACTAATGATTAAACACAGGGTTTTGGACTTTCTAGGCAAGTGTTCTAATGCTCAGCTATATCCCAAAACCTTTTAAGATATATATATATATATATATATATATATATATATATATTTTTTTTTTTTTTTTTTTTTGACTCTGGGGTCTCCCTAAATTGCCCAGGCTGGCTTTTAACCTGTAATACTTCTGCCTCAATCTCCTCAGTAGCTGGGATTACAGGCGTGCACCACCATGCCTGGACTGATTGTCCTCTTCTTGAGGGCAGAGGCTGTCTTAATCCTGCTGTGGATCTTTGGGGGCTATTCTATGTGCCTGTCACACAGAAGACACAGAGGAAATGAAGTCAGAACTCACTGCTACAGAAAAGAAAAAAATAGAGCAAGCTCACAAATGTCCTCATTCTTAGAAAACTGGAAAAGTCCTTTTAGAGCCTTTTTGGGACTAGGGCTCAAGTAGCTGTAAGCAAGTGCTGTTAGCTGTGCTGGTAATACTCTTACAACCTTCACCTGGGCCAGCCTGCCCTCTTAAGAAGAATAGCTCATTTAACCCCTGTGCTACAGGGGCTCAGTACCGGCACTTTCTCGATTTAAGAATGACAGCTATTCTGTGATTTACTGTGGTCTACTGACCAATGAAGAGTAAGACAGTATCACCAAATGTGACAGGCTGAACTTCTTACAGATTTGACTTTTGATGCTCACCATATTTACTACTAGTACAAATCAGGCTGAGGAACACCTACCACAAATCAGATATCTAACACTAACAAATTATGCACCCATTACAGATGACCTTTGGAGTTGCTCAAGGTACAGTCACAATCATGCATTAAAAAAATGCCGCCTTTCACTGTAATGTGTGAATGTATGAAATTAAATGAGGCTTGCAATGTAATCAGTGTGGTTGGCTGCTTTAATATATTCCATTTCAATTTCAAATCACCACAAGCCAAGAGTGACGAGTCTAATTTGATCAGTTGTTCACAAAAACACAGAAAAGCAAATGTGGATCTGGAAACACAGCCAGATTTTTAAAGGAATTAATATCTTTTACTACTACTAAAAGTCCTTAATGCACTTAAAAATAGTAATTAAAAATAAGATCAAACACAATTCCTTCCCCACTTTAAAAAAAAATCAATTCTCACACTCAAAAGTTCAAGAGACAACATTTAAGTGAAAAGTATATTTAATGTTTTTAAAAGCCAGTGACTTATTTCAAATGTACCAGAAGAAAGCACAAACCAAAAGGTCTCATAGGGCACTAAGAACCACTGTGAAAGGTTCTCTATTGATTATTAGTATATACCAATAATTTGTTTAGGATCACAATTATTGAATTCCATCCATAGTACACATTGGGGCAACACAATTTACAAATTAAGTCACTGCCAGACTCTGTCTTTAGGTTTCCAGCAGCTGCTTACCACAATATGCAAAAAACAATATACTGAAGTACTGGGGATGTAGCTGAATCCTTGTCACCTTTTAAAGTTGAGGTGTTCTTCAGAATCTTCCTGAATAGTACACAACTTTAAGGCTTTAGCATGTTCTACTAGGCCTCTGTGCATCATTTCTAGAAAAACATGGGGTGCTTCCATGGGTTGGATATTTGGTGGAGGGGAAACTTTCAAAAGGCTGCCACACTGAAAATACAATCTGGTTTAGTGTCATTCACCAGATAGTAACGAGAGAAAGAGATTGACACAGACAGACGGGGGAAGGATGAATGAATGAATGAATGAGAATATTTTGGTGCTTGGAATTGAACCCAGGGCCTTGTGCCTTCTAGGCAAGTGCTCCAATACTAAGATTCAGCACCAGCCCCCACGGTGATCTTTTATAAATCCTACCTCAAACCATGCCACCTTCCTAGCTATAAGCCTTGAAGAGCTTCCCACTGCACTAAGCATATATTCCCACTTCTTACCAAGCCATTCTTCAGAGATCTAGCCCTAGACTCCAGGTCTATAATTCTGCCTCTTGCCACCTTTCCCTGCAGCTGTCCTTGGGCCATACCCGCCTCCTGGTTGTGGCAAGATGCCCCAGCTCAGCCTCTTTCCCCTTGGTGTAGTATACACTGCCTCCAGAATTTTTCTCTGGCTGCTTTATAGTCCTTCAATTCTCAGTCCAAATACCACCTTCTTAAAACTGTCCTATCCACTTGCATCAAACATCCCATTTTATTGTCTCAGTAGGAGTTGGTACTCTCTGAAATAATCTTCTGCCTCTCTTTTCTTCTGTAGAATGCACCAGGAGAACAGATACCTTCTCTACACCTGATGCATGGTAGGCAATCGATATTTGTTAAACACAAACTTAACCAGATGTTTAGGGGTTTCTTTTTAAATAGCTAGAAGTATACCACAGAGAAAAGGCAGTGGGGCTTAAGTCTATGGAGTCTTCTGTCCCAAGTTTCAATTATGGGTCTAAATTAGATTGTTTATCATCCAAGAAAATAACTTCAGTTGCTCTGTTTCCCATCTGTACAATGCAGAGAGCAGCATCTATATAGCAAATTATTGTAAAGATTAGCATTACCACATCTAAAGGGTTGAATGGTTCAATCCCCAAAAGGGAATTAAATTTTTATTTGTTTTACCAACTACTGACAAATCTTGAACTTAAAAAACTTTAAAAAATATGGATGAGTTTGAATAAATCAAAACTCACAATATCATTCTAAAAATTAGCAGACTACAAATACAAATGGACAGAAATAAAAATGATATGATTTCAGGAGTTTTAAACCAAGTGACGGTTGAGTGATTACTTTTAATCATAAAATGTAACATATTCCATTTCTTTTTTGAGACAAAGATTCAAAGACAATAAACTATTCAAAACTGCAGGGATTTATTGATTTACATTCAGTTGAACAAAGGTGAATATAACAAAGGGTACTTATTAGTTAATTTTATTCTCCAGAGACACTTTAGCCAAATCATGTCATAACAAAGACATCATCACATAGCATGGCTTCTATCTGTGTTGAACAAAAAAGTAGCTGTTTTTCCTTCTGCTTTTTTTTCATCTGAAAAGTAAGGAACTGTGGTGGCTTATTTATTGGGTAGTAAATGTATTCAGTGACACTACCCTTTTAGGATAATGAAAATCCCGAAACAGGTCAAACACTTGAAGTGGTAAGTACTGATTGCATCATGGAGGTACTATGCAACCAGGCTTCTTTGTGCAACTAATTCTGAAGCTAAATAGATTTGGGGAATTAGATGAGAAGAGAAGGGCACTAGAAAAAAACGTTATTAACTGAGAAATACAAAAGAGGGTAGCAAAGAGAAGGTTGCTGGAAAAAAATTATAATAGAAAAAAACAAGGGAAAATAGCAAAAGTAAGACAAAGCAATTTATATAAGTTGGGCTGGTTTGAACCTATATTATAATGTACCATGTGAAGTTGCCATGTTCTTTTCCCACATATAAATTTTTATTGGTGCATTATAGTTGCAGTTGCCATGTTTTATAGATCAAAAATGGTCAAATGCCAGTAATTTTATTTGGTTCAAACCAACATATCTACCAGAACATTTAAGACTCCTTGTCACTAAATAAATGATATTTCCTAACTCACACTCGAGTTTTGAATGGTAAGTGTAAACTCTGAAAGGGAATTTTACACAGTAGTATCTGAAATGGTAACTGTAAGGTGCCAGGCTCCACTATAGGCAATATATTCTTCTATTTTTATAGACTCAAACTCCCAAATTTCTTTAGAAGGCTCTTAAGATTTCAGAAGACATGCTCAGTTTCGTGAGTAAGACTGGTACAAATTTCTAAGGCAGGAGTTTAAAAGTGCTTAACTATTTCAAAGCCTGTATAAAGGTAAGACTTAAGAAGACACAATGGAAGAGAAAAAGATATGAATCTATCCATAATACCTAATATTTCAAGATGTTCAAGAAGATCATTATGGAGACACAGAAAAATATTTCTTTAAGTAACAGAAAGTGTAGATATTGAGGCACCATAAACCAGTCATTGCAATAACAATATACAAGAAAATGAAAAGAAAAAATTTCAGGTAAACACTCCAGTATTTAAAAATAAATGGTGCAACTGGATAGCTGATATGATAATTTGAATTACACCATGTGGTATTCTAAAAAGGTGTGCTGCAGAGTTGCCTGTGCTAGAAGGTGACTGGTTAAGCTTGTTCCGATACTACTTATGATAAAAATATATATATATCCTGCATTTATGGGGGACAGAGAGGTGTTTAAAGAAAGTGATCAAACTGTTACCAAGTAAGAGTTTAAATCTTCTCCTAACTACTAGGAATTCTTTCTGTTAATTAATCAAATTCAAGATAAGGTAGTGAAGAAGGGGGTAGCCATAGTGCAGAGAGAAATGGGGTGGGGGTGGCGGATCCTGTTTTGGTAAAGATGAAGGGATTAATTAAGCACAGGGCAAAGCAGGAGTTCACATTTGCATCTCAATGCTGTGTCCCTCGATATAGGCTGATCAAATAGAGCCCACTGACAGACCATCACCAATTTTGAGATGAATCTCCTCCTTCATATTTTAACATCTCTGAATCAGGATGTATCTTAAGTCAAACCATTTTAGATTTAAAAATTTTTTTTGTAGTTATAGATGGACAGAATGCCTTTGTTTATTTTTATGTGGTGCTAAGGATTGAACACAGTGCTTCACACAGGCTAGGCAAGTGCTCTGCCACTGAGCTATAGCCTCAGCCCCACCATTTCAGATTTAATGATAAATACCAACTGACATAGAGGTTAGCTAATAGCCACCATTCTTTTTAAAAATATTTATTTATTTTAGTTTTAGGTGGACACAGTACCTTCATTTTATTTTTATGTGGTGTGAGGATTGAACCCAGTGCCTCACGCATGCTAGGCGAGCACGCTACCACTGAGCCACAAGCACAGCCCGCTAATAGTCCTACCTTTCTAAAAGTCAATCTCAATACCATTCAAACAGCTAGTCATCTGAGAATAAGTTTCCTACATGATTCCAAAACAGCCACTAATATCCTAGACCACAGAAAAGATGAGGGAAGGAGACTATCATTACACATTTTAGATGTCCAGATAGAACTCAAATTATATTCTTTATCTGAACTAGAAATTTCAGCAGATTCTGTATACAAGAATCTTAGCACTGAGACCCCCTACTTTGTTAGAAAGAATGTTATTGTATGCAATGGAAGCCTTTATGGAGGGAAACCTATGTAGAGAGATATTCAACATATCTTGAAATTCTGGTGGAACAAATGCTTGCCACATGAGTAAGATACTAGAAGACCTTACAGAAACCTTTTGATGAAGCTTATTAAAAGGGTCTCTGGGGCTAGGGTTGTAGCTCAGTGGTAGAGCACTTATCTAGCACATGTGAGGCATTGGGTTCAATCCTCAGCACCAAATAAACAAAATAAAGGTATTGTGTCCATCTACACAACTTAAAAAAAAAGATCTCTGTATTTAACAGACTCATGAGATTAAGGAGGAAAAAAACTCTTTTGAGTTTCATGCTGACTAATAAGGAAGCCACTAGGTATGTGTGATTTTTCCATTTAAATTACTTAAAACTATGGGCTGGGGATGTGGCTCAAGCGTGCTTGTCTGGCATGCGCACGGCGCTGGGCTCGATCCTCAGCACCACATACAAATAAAGATGTGGTGTCCACTGAAAACTAAAAAAAATAAATATTAAAAAAATTACTTACTTAAAACTAAATACAATTGAAACTTCAGTTCTTCAGCAGCACTAGCCACATTCAAGAGATCAATAGCTGTGTATGGACAGCACAGATAAAAGAGCTTTTGATCACTGGCAGAAAATTTGGACAGTCTGAAGATGAGCCATACCTCAAAGCCAATACTTAGCAGTTGTAAATTTGGACAAATTAGCAAATTTGAACAAGTTAATGACCCTCACCAATACTTGGTTTTCTCATTGGTGAAATGAGTATGTAACTGTTATTCTACTCCCTGAGATATTGTGAAAAATCAGAGAATGGAGGACATGTTGGTGCTTTGAAAACTACATGATAGAGAGGGTTACCTACTATGTTTTATCTTCTTACATTATTCGGACTTTAAAGTCCGAGATCATATAATTATTTAGTAGTATCTTTAAATGATTTGTACATTTTTTTTGCATTTTTTATATCTTTTACTTTTTAAATCCCCAAGTTTTATGTCTTCTTATTCTTTCCTTTTTCCTTTTTGGTTAAAAAAGGGGGTGGGGCAAACATGCAGATATTTTTAGCAAATAAAAACCTACAGTAGCCACACAGGCAACAGAAATGAATGAGGTGGGATGTGGTGAGGCTATGGAAAACTGGATAATCTATGTTCTATCTAAACTGCTTAGGTGCTACTTACCTTCACCAATTGTAGCTATTCAGAATGTTGACCTAATCTAGTCAGATGCTGGTTTCTTACAAGAAAGGTAGAAATGTGGCTTTTTTTGGTACTAGGGATTGAACCCAGGAGCACTATACCACCAAGCTACATTCCCAGCCCTTTCATTATTTATTTATTTATTTAATTTTGTGCCAGAGATTGAATTCAGGGGCATTTAACCACTGAGCCACATCCCCAGCTGTTTTCATATTTTATGTAGAGACAGGATTTCACTGAGTTGTTTAGGGCCTAAGTTACTGAGGCTGGCCTTGAACTTGTGATCCTCCTGTGTCAGCCTCCTGAATGGCTAGGATTACAGGTATGCACCACTGTACCCAGCAAAATGTGCCTTTTTGTTGAAAATCTTCATGTTAAAAATATGCACAACTGACTAAAAATTTTAAGTATTCTTTAGGCAAACTAAATAATTTAGAATGACATATGGTGTGAGTCTGGTTTTTAAGACCTTATGGCAGCTATCCTTCCTTCTCCAGGGCCCCATGTCTTACAACATTCTTAAAAATACAAGCACACAATTTACTCCTCATTGGACCTGTTTGTGAAATAGAAATGAAATTCACAATGTTAATTACTAAAAAGGCAGGGGGGTTGGGGGAGGCAGGCATGGTGGTGCATGCCTGTAATCCTAGCAGCTAGGGAGGCTGAGGCAGGAGGATCAAGAGTTCAAAGCCAGCCTCAGCAATTTAGCATGGCCCTAAGCAACTCAGTAAGATTCTGTCTCTAAATAAAATACAAAAAAGGACTGGGAATATGACTCAGTGGTTCAGTACCCCTGAGTTTAATCCCCAGTACCAAAAGGGAGGGGAAAGAAAATTTTTATTATTTTTGCATAATTTTATACAGAGAAATAAAATTTTCATTGTTACTTCACTGGAAAATTACTGGAAACCTGGGAGAGAACAAGTCTTTTTACATAAAAGCCAAAAGTCTCTACTGATGAATGAGGTAAGAGATTAAAACACACACACACACACACACACACACACACACACACACACACAACCACACAAACAAATTAGGAAAACCTATCAGAAGACAAAGCAAATCTTAATTTTCCCAGTAATTTAAATGTTGTATATTCAAAAACTCATTGAAATTTAAAAGGCTGCTGTACTATATATGGAAGTGTACAAAATTTTTTATTCCAAGTATACTTACTTATATTTTTATCATATGCGCACCCCAAAGAACCAGCAGTTGCAGCCTTTTTATTCAGTTGACAATTCAAATATTATTTCTAATACAAATATATGGTTTATCATGCTTATTTATCACTAACTTTGTACACTTCATAATCGCATTACAACCCCACTGTGTACTGAATACCACTTACAGTTCAAAGTACTCAAGATAAGCACTGTTACTTTCAAGAGAAGATTGGCAGTAATTAAAGGTCTCATTTAGTAGTTGTTGGTAACCACATTTTTTTTGAGGAGGAAAAAAAAACAATAGAAAGTAGTATAGATCTATTTAATTTGGTAATTATATTTTATTAATGAGATCTATTTTGGACATAACTTTAACTGTGGCTAAAATAAAGATGTGCTAAACTGCTATCAATGTTATGAACGAGAGTGAGATGAAAGTGTTCTGTAATTTATCAATGAGAAGAATTGACACATCTGTGACCTATATGGCATAAAACAAAATCATACAGAACGCTAATAATAATAATAATAAAAACAACAATGGTACTTTGCACTTACAGACCTCCTTTCGGAGGATTTTCAGAGCACTTTTTAAACACATTCTATTTTTTCCTTTTTTGAACAAATAAGATAACTAAATCAAAGAGTAATAATGGTTTGCCCATACCACAAAGTGAGTTAGTGGCAAGCCAGGAATACATTTTCTAAGTTGCTCAGTCTCCTGCAATTATATTATGCAATGATTACTAGTAGAGTATGTCTTGCAGGTTACACCCAAGACATAGATATCTCCAGATTTCTTGTGGGCTTACTATGCACCACCACCCCCAGCCCCAGTCTACTAATAGAACTGTTTACAAACCTACATTGACATCAGCATGTGTGCCTGCATGCTGCTCCACTTAGGGTCCCAGGGGGAGATAAGAGAAGACCAGTGTGCAAGTCTCTCAGCAGTTCCTTACCTTCCCAACTTCAGGAGAGCTATCTGGAGCCAGCCTCCAGACATTTAAAGATACAATAAAGGCTAGCCAACTAAATCACAAATTTGTTGGAGTGCTGGGAGAAATTTAAAGATAGCAAGGTCATTAAAGAGCTAGAACTGTATATCAGTAGATAAACCGGCAAGCAAAATGGCTAGCTGCTATCATATGTATATAGGTTCTAAGGGAGGAAGGAATGGGCCTAGGCAAGGACAGCCTTCATTTGAAGTATGCTTTTCAGATTCTTTAAATTTATTCCATATTAATATAACTGGGTATCAATTTAATTAATAGAACCTAAAGGTTTAAACAAAGGAATGAGTAGGCTGGACTTTATGTATGCATGATATAATAGCCCAATTCTGGTGGAAATTGTCAAGAGAGCAGGCAAATTAAGGTGGGAATTAAGTCCATGTGCAGTGAGGAGATAGTAGGGCTAATATTCAATGAATGTGTAGATATGTGGATGGAAAAACATTTTATGATACAGTTGGAGGGTATGATGGGAAATAGCAGAGAAAAGAGGATAACTCAGAAAGCTACATTCTAGAAAACAATTCCACACACCATTTATTAGGTTCCTATTGTGTGTAAGTTACCATCAGACATGTAATAACTTATCAAGCATGGCACTTGTTCCAAAGAGTTATGATGTAATAGAAACAGTGTTCAGGACTGCAGGAAAAAGATCACTTGTACTTGTAAGGCCTTAAAATATGACTAGAATACGAACAGATAAATACTGGATTAAAGCTGGCAATCTAGGCAGGGAAACCAATCCTCTTAAAGCTTCTACTACTACTACTACTACCATCTCGTCCCAAGCAACTTGGGGGATGGGTAACATTCTGAAACTTGAAGAAAGCTGCTCCTCCCAAGATCAATCCATCTGGGCTTCAAGGCATGTAGAAGATCAAACTGTGGAGGCTCCTAATCATAACAATTGGGCTAGCCTCCCCCTTAATACCTTCTCACTCACCCATCCAGTATCCTCAAGGATCCCCCACTCTCGGCAGCCCTTTTCTAGTAAGTTAATGGGGGAAAATAACATGAGCTTTGTAGCCAAATTTTGTTGAAATGCATTTATTTCATCTTCAGTTTGCTCATTACCAGAGAACAGTTTCTTCTTGCTTACTTTTCTCTAGACTATTTTTTTCTTTCACTTTATCTCTGATGCTATATTAGCTCATATAGCACCATAAATGCTTCCTTTATCTAGGAAATATTCTTGTGTTTGACTTCATTTTCCTTTCTAGTGTCTATTTAAATTATTATCTAGATGCCACCCAATCTTCTTTTCTATATCAAAGTCAGACTTAATGCATATTTGACAAGAAGCAATATTAAAGTTTGAAGAGTTTCACTAACTCAGAGGTTCTCATCACTGTGCGTGTGCAACAGAATCACCTGTGGAGTTTTTTTTTTTTAAATACACAGCTGTCTTGTCCCCAGTCATTTCTAAAAGTGCAAAAGATACACCCTGGTTAAGAATTATTCTGCTAAAAGGTACATGATTTGGAACTTGTTCTGGCTGACGTTCCTCAAACAATTACAACTTTTCTTTACTCTCCTTAGAAAAAGCCAACTGTTATTACTGATTGTTTAGTATTAGTGGAAAATATGCAAAGGGACAGACAAAAAACAGATGTTTGTGAATGATTTGTGTTTCAATTTCTTCCATTAAGTACAGATAACTGAGAATTAAATTTATATTTTTTTCATACACTTTATGAATGCTATTTTAATAAATAAGAAAATTACTGGGTGTAGTGGTACATGTCTGTAATCCCAGTTACTCAGGAAGCTCAGGCAGGAGGATTATAAATTCCAGGCCAGCCTCAGCAACTTAGTGAGACCCTCTCTCAAAATTAAAAGTAAAGAGGGCTAGGGATGTAGCTCAGTGGTAGAGTGCCCCGGTTCAATCCCTAGTACCATCCCTCCCCAACAAAACCCTGAGAAAACAGCTATCAAGACAAATTTTAGTCTCATTGTGAGTAGGGACCATTCACCACATGTCTAGAACTGTACATTAGCATTTGGGGGCACAAATCTGAACAAAATATGGTCATCAACAGGCTGCAGAAAGCAATGCAGTAACAGTAACTAGACTACTAAGTACTATAATAGTGCTTTGGACAAAATGTTATTGTCAGAAAGAATAAAATCAACTGACATTTATTACATGATTGTCATGTGACAGGCACTGTTCTAGGCATTTTACACATTGCCCTGTTCTGAATTAATCTGTTTAATTTAGAACCCTAGGAGGCAGGTACTATTCTCCTTGCAGTTTTATAGTGTGGCGGTAGAGGGGTTAAGTCACACATCCCAACTTCACTTATCTATTAAGGAACAGAAAGCTAAAACATGCACTGAGCCTTGGCTCCAAGAGCTGGATTACCCTATACTGCCCTTGAGAAGCCTAAGTCAGCGCCCTTGGTGCTCAACAAATACTAGAGGGAGGGAGGGAAGGAGGGAGGAAGGAAACACCAAATATTTACAGAGCATTCACACAGTGTGCCTGAAGCTCCTCCTACCCAAAGGCCAGAACCTTGGAATGTCTGTGATTCCTTAAAGCCTAGGCAAAAGACAGGTATTAGCTTTCCCTCTGCTTCAGTGATAGAATCAGTTAGGCTTTTGTAACTAACCCTTAAATTGTTCCCTTCACTTTCTCTGTTCTAGTTCCTATGAGCTTACACCATTTTGGAGCCAAACTAAAAATGACATTTTGAGGATACTGCTTCCAAGAATTTCCCATATGTCCTAGCATGTTACAGTGACACTGCTATAATGAAAAAGATATTTTGTTAGAATAAGGTGAGCAAGAGAGGCAAATCTAAAGAGATGATATTTTAGGTTGAAAGAAGGAAAAAAAAAAGTTTCCTGATTCAGAGCTAAAGGCTGCTGCCAACAGCCTGTTTTGTTCCCAAAGATCAGCACACAAAAGTTTCACAGAGCTGGAGGAAAAAGATTTGGATGCTAAGTTAGATGGGGGGTGGGGCACAATTCCCATCATTCCTTTGGGAGCTGTACAAAAATAACAAAACCTCTATAAAAGAGATGAGCAAGTGGGCTGTGAAAGGAATGACCCCTCACATATAGGGAAAGCAATTTGCATCTACAGATCTCATTGGTATAAACGACCTCCTTCAAAGAGTGAAAACCTCAATGGAAAGCCACTATATACCCATGAAAAGCTTTGCTGGCTATTTGTTGAGCTGTATACAGACTAACAAACAGGAGTGGTTAACCTGGCGCACCATGCACTATAGAGATTTTTTTTTTTTAAGTAGGCTTAGTCAGCTAATCTTGTTGAGATTTCTCTCATACTACTGATTTCTTATTCTCAAAATAAATTAAGAGGCTTCATTCAGAATTCCCTGTGGTCTACCAGCTTGAGTTTGTTGGGTGTCTTTGATTGTCTCTTGTCTTTAGATTCCCTGCCTTGTCTCTTTAGATTTTGCTGTGCCCTTTGGTATTTCCCGTTAGTCCATGTCTGGAATAGCTAATTACATGGTAGCATAATTCCTGCCTGTACAACAAGGAATAGCAGAACCTTGCTAATTCACACCAATGACTGAAAGACTCCTGTGTAAGTTACTGAATTATGTAAATGAGCAATAAGTGAAGAAAGATGATTCAAAATTGTATTTCATTCATTTATTTTGACAAGTGTAGTTTAGTCTTAATTATTTTGAAAATTTCTTTGTAGCATACTAATAAATTTACTGTGGCACATTTGTTAAAAGTGATAAAGCCTTCACTAACAGAGACCAGAGTGTGCTCTATTGAATAATTTTCTTTAAACAGTCTCAGGTTCAGGCTTCTTTATCTTGGATTTGACTGACTTTTCAGCATCGATGCTTTTTTTGGATAAGACAATTTAAAATATGCCAATAAAACATAGGAGTTATTTCAGCAGTAAACAGTGACTTATAAACAGGTCCCACATATGTTTACACTTTGACCACATTAGTTAAAATAATCATGTTTTAAGTAAAACATTTTTATATCCTATGGTCAACAATGCTAATGAGACTTTATTTTTATCTTCTAAATAAAACTAGTAAAGTCAGTCATTCATTCCTTTTAATTCCTATTTCTGTTTTGTTTTGTCTAACCATACTTCTTTTTCTTTTAAAGCTAAAGATGTCTGTTTTAAGGTAAGTGAATATATCACAGTATGTAACATTTTCATGTCAAAATACTTACATTATTATAGTCTGAATTAATTTAAGATAGGAAAACATTTTGATACACTTTTGACAGACATATCCTGAAGGATGGATCAATTTATTTCAAAGTACCACCCTCGGCTACATCTGGGAGTAAAGAGCAATTGCCCTTCCAGTTTATAGTCCTGGGCTTAAAGCTTTACACAGGCCAGCTTCTTTAGTAAGCACTTTTAGACTATATTCCAATTCAGACATGCTTTAAAATCACCATGCATTTGTCAGATGTGGTTTTTTGATTTATAAGAGGTAGATAAGCAAGAGAGCTTAAAGAAAAGTAAGACAAAACTTTGTCTCAGAGTACATGACTACATTTATGTCTATTAAAATCGTACCCATTTTCCAAAGCCCAACTCAGATTCCATCTCTACCAGGAAACTTTCCTCGAAGCAGATGCTCAGTTTCTGTGAATCCTGGTCATTTCATCTCTTTGAGGTTGTATTTTCATCTGAAAAAATGTCAACTAACCCTGTCTAACAAGACTGGATAGGAAAAAGTAAAAGATAATGGATGTGTGTGTTTTCGATAAAACAGCAAAGTCCTAAGGGCTGGAGATATAGCTCAGTAGTATCATGTGTGAAGCTCTGGGTTTGATTTCCAGCACTGCAAAATAAAAAGAAAGTATCAAGTCCTATAAAAAGTAGGTATTTAGAGGATGAATGCATGAATAAGCAAGGCATCAGAAGCAGTATCACCTCTAGTGTTAGGAGTATACAACAGTGGTACAGCACTTGCCTAGCATGCATAAGGTCCTGGGTTTGATCCCTAGCAACACACATGCACACACACAGAATAGTACTACCTCTAGAAGCAGGAACTAGGTCTTGCTTACAATTGTGTCCTTTACATATCACATAGGGCAGAGACTCACTCCTTGAATGAATTGGGTCAAATAAGTGCAGGGCAAGAAAAGGGGACAGAGAAAAAGACACACAGACCTAGTTTTGTGATCCTTTTTTTTCTTGTGAATTTGAGTTTACAACAATTTCTTAAAACAAATAAAGTACATCAAAGTATAAAATTACCAGAAAACCTATCTTTTTTGGAGCACATCTGGTTCAAGCCTTAAGTTCCAAGGGATGGTAGGCGTGCTTGGCACACAGACCAAGGAGAGAAGGTTTCCCAGGGCCATTAACCAGGGAGAATGCAATTAATGTTAGTCAATTTAATGCAATGACAAGTGGCTAATTCTGTCTAGTTGCTGTCTTCTAGACACAAGGTAGGAGAAAGCACATGAATCTGAATAAATTCATGACAACTACAGGAAGAACTACTCTAGGAATGAGTCAACTCAATGATGGGTTTTTCTTTATATATGAGGGGTAGCATTATAAATGGGGACTGACTAATAATGTGAAAATCAACATCAGATCTGGGCCTGGGGCTATAGGGTAACTGGAGACATCATAGGACCATTATTAGACTTCAAAAGTTATGATTGATTTGAAAATTTTGAAAAATTTAAAGAATCATGCAGGACAATGAAGACCTATATCAATTTAGATGAAAAGCAAGAAAGCAAAGCAGAATAGAAAGTCAGTGTAAACATTATGTCAGTAACGGGAAAGATTGAGGACTAAGCAAACATTTAACCATTAAAGGCTGTTCTGGTACAACACAAGCAGTTGGTAAAAAACAAAACAAAACAAACAAACAAAAAACCTCAACCATCAAAACAAAAACAAAAAATTAAGGGGATGTGTGAGAGGCAGTGCTGTCTCTCAGGGAGAGCATAAATACTTTTGAAACCATGAGAAGAAATGTTACTGCAATAGAGTTAAGGCAAATAAGAAATGATTAAGACATTAAATTCTGGGCTAAGTAAATGAAGAAAAGAATATGCAATTTAAAAAGAATCCCTACCTAACAAGAGGAAAATACCAGAGTCAGACTAAACCTGTTTAAATCCCAAACATTTCTGAGACCATGAAACCCTTCTGAATGACTATAAATCCTCTAAAATTTGCTTGAAGCAAATGGGACTGGTATTTTCATATTGTTCACTAACTTTTTAAAATTCACATTTATTAGAAATTTTAGCTGATATAAAAAGTCACCAAGTCAATAACCGATAAAATTACGAAGAGTGTGTCTTTATAGAATGCCTTAAGAGGAAATGAAACATCATCTG
This sequence comes from Spermophilus citellus, assembly GCF_964194105.1. NCBI lineage: Eukaryota > Metazoa > Chordata > Mammalia > Rodentia > Sciuridae > Spermophilus > Spermophilus citellus. Next base: position 19,340,605 of record NC_138190.1, on the reverse strand, counting down.
CATCTAAGATTACAGAGCTGAATGAACCTTTTAAAGTTTAAGACTGCCTTTTCAAAAGAAGTTACTGTGATACATTTTAAGTGGGTATTTCACTATACTTCTAATGAAAAACACTAATTTGGGGGAAAGAAAACTTAGTATAACCATTTTTAACCCCCAAGTGCTTTATATAGGTTATATCACAGTAGATAACATACATGTTACACAAATATTGATCATTTGATATTAATTCCTACACTTGATCTCAGCCAAAAGGCCAAGAAGTGATTAATATTCATTGCTAAAACTTACAGTACATTCTATCATGATACTTAAAGGATCTACTCTCTTCTCTGCCATAAGTATTATAAGCCCTTTCCTCCTAATTAATGTGCAATTAATTCAACCAACCTCCAATTAGTCTTCTACAACATTACCCCACTTAGACAATAAAGCAGTCTCTAGATTGGGTTTTAAACCTGGGCTAAAATAGACTTCTACAGACCAAAAAATGGTTCTGGGATTTCTCTTTGTAGTGTAATTTAGATGTCATATCTAATTTGCTGTCATGACTATTGTTTCACTGTGCAATTTGTATGTCGTTTTGAATGGTAAAGGCATCATAGCTTTATTGAATTAAACCTTCTGTCTTGATTTATGGTCTGATGTTACATGTTTGTGCATTTTATGTTTATGTCTCAAAAGCTGCTTTTGACATCAAGTAGTAGAAAAAGAATGTGCTCTTTTGATATGTTTGCTCAAGACTTAGTAAATATAAACACAAACTGGAAAAAAACCTGTCCAAACTAAAAACAAAACCTAAAAATAGTGAATATTATTATTATTATTATTATTATTATTATGGCTTTTAAAGACAGAGATAGCTAACTAAGTCATTCACATTATAAAAATCACAGAATGCCTGGCTGTTCTGTAACCTAAATGTCTTGATTGCCAATTATATTAACCAATCTTTTCTAAGAAACAACTGCCCTTTTCATTGACAGTTTTTGTGATAGCTAACTCAAACATAAAATGTTCATACCACAAATCCATAGTCACAAAGAAATTAAAATGCTCCTGAACTTTAACTCAAAAAGGATAGAGACTATCTTACCTATAAAACTCAGTTTAGTGTTGGTCTGTTTGTAGTTGTCCTCCTTGTCCTGGCCTATGAATTCAACTTCTAAAGTCATGACTAAGAAGACTAACCATGGAAAGCCTTCCACTAGACCACTGGAATAGCCTTTTAAGTAATTTTTAGTGCATGAAATTTCATAAAGTTTTTACTAGATAATTACACTTCCTGATTTTGTAATTAGTGGAAGTACATGCAATTACATAATAATTATGATAGTAATTACGTAATTAAGATGTATAATTATGTAGTAAAAAACATCATGGAAATAAAACCATCTACTGTGTAAGCACAATACATTTTAAAAGTAAATTCACTAGCCCAACTGTTTAAAAATACTTTTCTTCAAAATAAAGTGATTAGCTCATGTTATGATCTAACTGCTTGAAAATTGTTTAATATTTTTTCAGTCATTGGTGATAGAAATGTATCTTTAAAAAGTACATGAAAGAAAATCTTATCAGGTTCTTCCCACTTTTATCCTTCCAAAAATAACAATATCTTTGCAAATGAAGACCACCAACCACCACTTACTTTATCACCTAGCTATGCAACACTGGTGCCTTTGTTTTTGTTGCTGTGTCACTATAAAGAGGAAAGGAACCTACCCATTGAGAAGACAGTAATTGGAAATGATTGTATAAATTAAGTCACTTGGCTGTTATCATAGAATGCCTGTAGGTCCCAGTATACATAAAAATGCAAAGGATGAGTGCATATTTACAGAAATGGGCTTAAAGACACATCATCAGAATCTAGAAGTTTGCTGCCCAAACCATGGCAACTTTCATATATTACTTTAACTATCAAAAAGAAGATGACAGAAAATGTACAGAGTCAAGGAAGGCACTTCTACTTTTGGGCAAAGCAATTAAGGAGATGATTTCCTGGGAAATGTAGTTTCTCTTCTGTTATATCATAAAGTCATTTTTTGTTAAAAATAAAACAAAAATGAAAACAAAGCAGGCAGTACTCTGAAAAACAAAACCTTGTGATGGGGCTCCATGCTGCCAAAGGAAATAATTACTTTGTCATTATTGTGGTGAGCATAAAAACTGCACATAAAATTCAGCAACAGTAGGAAAAGTAAATTTCAAAAACTTTTGGGTACCAAAATATAAGAAAAAGATTCTGGTTTCCATTTACAAAAATCTAGTTCAAGGCCTTGAAATCTTTTCAAACATGCTAAAATCAATGTTCTAATGAGGTTCAGAATGTAGTGTTTGGGTGAGACTTCACTTTGGGTCTGTGTAGAAAGGCCCTTACATAAAGAGGGTGTAGAACTACATTCCACTTCTCTCTTTTATAAGCCACTAATCTTGAGAAGCTGAAAGCTATTTTGAAAATCCTAATTTACTCTTCCCTTGTTCCTTCTAGTTAAGAAGAAACAAAGTGGAAGAGCTCATGCTTTCTTGCTTTTGTCTCCTCTCCTAGCCTTTGTCAGAAAACTACATTTTTAGCTTAATTACAAAATATATTTCAAAGGGTCAGAATATAATGTGAAGTCTATCTTAAACTTGGGTAGCCCTTCTGTACCTTGCATATTTGTCATTTTAAAATTTTACCAAAAGGATGGCCCTAACCAATGAAAGAATGAAATGGAAGTAGGATTTGAAATTAGGCTTTAGTTACTAAGAGAGGAGAATCGTTTGAATTAGTGCTTTTCAAACTTTAATATGCCTAGGAATCACCTGGGGATCGTGTTAAAATGCAGATGCTGATGTAGTAGATCTAGAGAGGGCCCAATATTTTGCATTTCTAACAAGCTCCCAGGTGATGCTGACGCTGATAGTGTACTGATCACACTTTGAGTAATAAGGTCTTAGGTTCTTGGGAAAAAAACTGCAGAGAAAAAAGCCGATTTGAGTTCATTTCTATGTTGTTTTCTCCCTCAATTGCTAAATTGTTTGAATAATTATTTCAAGTTGAGTAAAATTATTTATTTGTAAAATTTCAGTGCTCCTCATTTTTTTATTATAAAGCAGTACATGATCAGATTATAATTTAGGAATTAGATAACAGTATAAAGGAGAAAATAAAAATTGTCTATTATCCATAGATAGTGACTATAAATTTCTAGTGTTCCTTACTTATTTTTCCACCTTGCACATCACCACAAATTACAATCACAATTGTTACTTAGTTTTGTACTTTAGCACTACATTATATTTTCATTTTAAACAGTAAAACTAAGTAACATCTAACAATAACAACAAAAACTCCCACTTTCCTGTTTTCAAAATTTTTTACAGATTTTTACAATCACTTCCTAATCACAAACAGGTGGCTGTTTGTTCTTAATTGCCAACTTAGAGCCTCCTATCATAAAACTTCCCTTAAACTCATCAATGGAACTGTTAAAGGAAAAAAAAGCTTAAAGTTACCCATCTCAAAACCTATTTTTATAAACAAAACTGTTTTCACAATGATAAAAGGTAGAATTTTAAGAAGAACAGATGCTTTAAGTGAATTTCTGCTTATATTTTTGTGTATTTAGTAGGTGTGAATTGTTTTATGTGTACTTTACCTGGTATTAGCTCCTAAAAACAGAGAAAAGGTTCATCTCTAAAAACAGTTTTTCAGTGGAATAACCCAACACAAATGGGCTTTAAAAAGAGGCACACAACCACATGCTTGTCATCCCAGTGACACAGGAGGATGGAGCAGGAGGACTGCAAGTTCAAGGCCAGTCTCAGCAACTTAGCAAGACTCTGTCTCAAAATTAAAAAAAAAAAAACAATTAAAGGGGCTGGGGATGTGGCTCAGTGCTAAAGCACGTCTGGGTTCAATCCCCAGCACCAAAAAAAAAAAAAAAAAAAAAAAAAAAAAAAAAAAAAGACTAAATGGACCAAGCTGACAGAGTCTACTTTTTTGGTGGTGGTGGTGGGGGGGGCGGTTCCTGGGGATTTGAGCCCAGGGGTGCTCTACCATTGAGCTACATCCCCAACCTTTCTTATTTTTGATTTTGAGACAGGGTCCCACTAAATTGCCAAGGCTGACCTTGAACTTGCAATCCTCCTGCCTCAGCCTTACAGGTCTCTGGGATTATGGGTGTGTACCACCATGTCTGGCAAGTGACTTGATATTCTTTCCATTCAATTCAAAATTTGGTATCAGCAAAATGACAGATGCAACTTATCATTTTCCTTTAGCATCACTTGTAAAGAGTTGAAGCAACACATTTAATTTGCACATGTCAAGGAACTCCAATAACTTCAATTTATAGCAAACCCAAGTTCAAGCCAAACACTATAGGAGGTTCTACAACTTTACTTCAAATTGCTTCTCAGTAATGTACAGAAGCGTTTCCTAGGACCAATTTTTCTAAAATCCTTAAAATTGCTTGTGTGAGTGAGCTGGCTACAATGGGCAAAAGCACAAACAGGATACAACCCTCTGTCTCCATGAACTGAGTGAAAGAGAATGTAAAATAAAATAATTCAGGATAAGCTCTATGAGAATGGCACTCAAAAGGGGGCTATGGGAACATAAAATTGGGGACATTTACATAACTAATTTCTTCATCAAATAATGGGCGTTATCCATTGCTGCCTCACAAGGCTGTTGGGAGGACTTGTGTTACACATGTGAAAGGACAATGGGAAACTATCAAGTACCTTACAAATGAACAGCCTAATTCTGGGTGGTATTAATGGAAATAAGAAATGCCTTGCAGATGTTACCATCAGGCATAGAGAAAAGACAGAAAGACAGGTCTAGTGGTACACACTGTGCAGAGAAAAGAGCAAGACTGTATCTCAAAATAAAAAATAAAATAAAAAGGACTGGGGATGTAACTCAGTGGTAGAGTCCTCTGGGTTCAATTCCCAGCACCAAAAAAAAAAAAAAAAAAAAAAGAGGCAATAACAAGAAACTGAAAAGTTTAAGAAAAAAAATCAAGTAAAGAAAGCAGGTGAGACCATAGCTCAAGGAGAAGTGAATACAAGATTTCATCTGATTGAGAGAAGCAAGCACAGCACAGCACAACAATCTTTACAGATGGGAAACTAGAGGCTTGCCTACAACCCTTTGCAAGAAACAGAGGTGATATGAAGATAGTCTGTCTAAGCTTAAAGACACTCTCGTTGAGAAGTCAGGCTTCTTCTTCTTTTAAATTTTTTTTTAAGTTGTAGATGGACACGATACCTTTATGTGAGGATTTAACCCGTGCTTCACACATGTGAGGCGAGTGCTCTACGACTGAGCCACAACCCCAGCCCAAGAAGTCAGGCTTCTTAACAGATGCTATTTATAAGGTTAAATCACCAAAATCACCATCTTTTAGTTTCCACCTGCAATTCCAATTCCTTTCTTCAACAGAATCCTAAATCCCAGTGTTCAAATTCTGGCAGATAAAAGCAATGTATTTAAAGGGGGGAAAGTTCATCATGTAGAAGAACATCTGTTATGGTATCTCCCAGAATTCATCATGAAATAGCATTTGAAATCCTAACCCTTTACAACTTAGAGTATGACTGTATTTGGAGACAGGGTCTTTAAAGGAGTAACTAAATTAAAATGAGATCTTTAGGATGGGTCCTAATCCAATATGTCTGGTGTCAAAATATGAAAAGGAAATAAGGTTCAGAGGGAAAAATCATGTGAAGACACAAGGAGAAAATGCCATCTGCAGGTCAAGGACAAAAGCCTTAGAAGACACCCACCCTTGATCACAGACTTCCAGCCTTCAGAACTAAGAAATTATTTTCTGTTGTTGAAGCTACTCAGTATGGGGTACTTTGTTTTGGCAGTTCTAGCAAACTAATACACCTTCCTACTAACATTAGCTGTCACAGAATCAGAGGATATATGCATCTGCTAAGAATACAAACAGAAAAAATGTTTCTTTCTAGAAATAAAGACCAAACCCTGAAGTAAAAAGTGAGTTAGTGGCTCCTTCTCTGCTTTTAAAACAATCTGACCAGGTTGGTGGTGACTCTCGGCCTTATCACACACTAAGCTGTCTTCCCTAACGCACTCTCAGTTCCTCCAGAGGAGGGACTGTCAACCATCCATCTTGCTTTCTCTGCCATGTGGCATCACACTCAACACACAATAGGATCTACATGTACATATACTGCTTTTTACTACTGCTGAATAAACAACAACAAAAGGTTTACTTGAGAAAAATAAGAGACTTCTTCCCCTCTTGCATTTTAATTTAGGCCACTGAACAAAGATTTGAACTGATCCAGGTTTCTTCACACTGTTCACTTATCCCTACTCAGGCTAAGGCACCATGGGATGATGCAGTCAAACAGGACCATTTCATGCTGCCATCCTGGAAATGGATTTTTACTTTATATATTGCCACAGTGTTCCTCTAAAACCTCCTTTGAATCCATTATGTCATCTGTGTACATTCTGGAGCAGTTACAATAATAATGCAAAGTCCCACAGAAATAAGATTTTTAAAATGTTATGTAGTTACAGTGAATATGCAGTAAACACTTCACCAAAGTGAATAACAGTCCTTTACCATTTTAAAGGAAAGAGAAAAATACCAAATGGGGTTAATTCACATTATGGACTAATGGCCTGTAAACTTTCGTTTGAAAGCAAAGCACAGAAAAAGCTTTGACAGAGCTACTTTTCACTGTAAAAATAAATAAACCTCTTTCAAATAATTTGTACATGATTTTTCCAAGTCAAATTGCCAACTTTCAAACAAAAATTAAAACCACCATCCAGTTACAACCCTTAAAATATGGGCTTTATAATGGAAATGGTAAAACAATCTTAGCGAAGGAAATGTTGCTAGGGTACTGACAGTAAAGGAGAGTCTACAGTAAATACTTCACACTCTAGTTACAGGGCACTTGTTGACAGACAATACTTAGATTCCACTCTTAATGATATAACTCTGTGTAACAACTATCACTTTTCACAGGACTTCTGCTGTTAATGTCTACTGGTGTTCTGGCCTTGGTCCAAATTGAATAAATATATTTGCCTTCTGGTTCCCACAGATTTTAAATTCATTTTTATAGCATGTTTCTCTTGAAGAGCAAATCAGAAGAGAAAATTTCATTCTAACTTTTAAAGGGACAAGTGATTTTATATATACTAATTTAAATGTATGGATTTCCTCTCTATTAATTGTTCTATGCACTATAGGCTGCACATCAGAATTACCTAGGAATATTTTCTAAAAGTTATACCTTCCTAAAATTTTACGTCTCACCTTCAGAAATAGAATATGTGGGCACAGGAACCATGCCCCAAGAAACTCTTGGGAGGCAGCTTATAACATATCATGTGTTAGGAAACTTCTGCTCATGGGTCACTGGTAAGCATGACCCAGAGTTTCAGTTTAAATCCCACTGCGAACAAATACCATAATACCAATTAGCATCACTGTAGGATCTGAAAATGCCCTGAGCACATAAATATCAGCTAACTGGCTCCTTCCTAAACTATAACTTAGGAATAATAAATAAGCAAGAGGAAGTTTAAAGAAAAGTTTCAACAGTTAAAATTCAATAAATAAAATAAAAGGGCTCTCAGAACATTTCATGAAGTTCCTTCTGTCAGACACATACATTTTGTACTCTTCTTTTTAAAAAATTTCCTTTAGCCTTCTGACATATAAAAGAACTTGTCAATAATTCTCTTAGTACCATTTTTTTTTGCCCTAACTGCTGGGTAGTGTATTTATTAGAAATAAACAACAAAAAATGTGTCCCCATTCTTAAACACACTGCAAAATGGGACTACAATAAACTGAGTATACGGATCCTGACAATACTTCTCCTCTTTTGCCAAGCAAGAAGCTTCTAAGTGGCCACTATATTCCCTCCCATTGTCCCAGGAAGCAATCTATACCCCTCAATGTTCTCCAAGAAGGCAGAATAAGTTCACAGTGACTTTCCAGATCACTCCTCTCTCTCCATGACTCCAAGAGTCACCAGACTTTTTGAAAACCGCTCTTCATAAAAGACTGATTCACTTCCCAAAAAGGAATTTTGGAGCTATACGGAGGAGGATTCTATCCCCTTGGAGTCTAAAAACATCTAGAGAACAACCTAAGATGGCCATATTCAGAAAGGAGTCATGGGAGAGCAGGTTCTAATATACTGATACCCAGAAGGACATAACTGGCCCAATAGAAACACACAATGCTTCCATACTTAATATTTTCAACTCATGACCACCTTTAAGGAAAGGCTTTTGGGGGCTAAAGAAAAACGTCCATTGATGATATTCCAAGTAAATATAGGCTAGATGTTAGCCATGCATGGAAATTCTAAAACCTAGTTATTAATGGACAGAAGGAATTTCTTTTCTATATAAATTTTACTAATTCATGGAAAATACACTGTGAAGATAGCCCATCTTTGTTGAACATCTAAGGATAAGATATTAATATCCAAATCAAGTCCTGTGTCAGCTGTAAAATATTTTATATCTAAGGACAGAAAAACCAAGTTAGTAAAGGCAATTTAAGAAATAATTTCTAGCCTATCTTGGAGATGGAAAAACTGAAGTCAATTATGATTGGAATTGAAAACAGTGCAACCAAATCAAGGGCAGCATGGGGATTGTTATGTGAGGAAATACAGCAATATTTGGAGGTTTTTATATGCCGTTGAGGTTGCCTCCAGCCCTAATACCGACCAACAAAATGTTGAATTGATATTCACTGACAAACAACATAAACACTCTGTAGGTAACTAATAAGAAAAATGTGTAAATTTGCCTTTTTTTATTTTTTACAGGTAATAGAAAAGTTGTCAATGTGATTTTCAGGTAGGAGAAAAAACATGCACTTGTCATGACATTTTCAAATACTTTAAGTTATGTAACAAAGCTTTTCCCAGACCCATTAAGTCCCACGGTGCCTGTAAGTCTTGTATAAGGAAACGCCAAGTGCAGAGGGTTCCAGGCAGCATCTGATCATATGGGCTGAGGCACCTATATACTCTCTTAGGATGGAGTCAATAAAAGAACTCCACCCCATCCCTCTCTTTCAAAATGAACCTAGGCTTTTAGTGAACAGCAGAGACACACTCCAGGTCTATTTTTTTTTTGTGGTAATATCTGGTTTTTGTAGGCCCAATGATCACGTTGCCTATGCTTACTTTATTACAATTACTAAACTCTATAGAAAATAGCATTCTCAAAATATAGCATTAACGAGTCCTTTTTGTACCGTTCCTCCTCCAAAGCCTTGCTTTGATAGAAAACAATGTGAGACAGGCTGTGGGGGCCAAATCTGGGGATTCCTATGCCACCGCCCCTCATGCAGGAGATCCCTCTGTTCACACAGGCCCCCACAACCTGCTTCCGAGACAGCAATGTGATGCTGTGTGAACAGCCTGACACAGTAGGTCTGGCTTTTATGATGCAAATTTCCACTTTAAACTCAAAGGTAATTACAGTATTTTAACGTACCTTTCTCATGATCGGTAATAAGTTTCTCCAGTGCATAGTCCACATCAAAAATGTACCGGTAAAAGCACAGCTGGGTGTACAGGGACTTGTCAGAATACTGCAATATAACAGAAAATACATGAATACTACTATTGGGGGGGTGATGGAGATCACTCTCAGCAGAGTATATTCCCTAATTTCAACTTCCCTATCAAGCAGCATTTTTTTAAAAGGGGGTGAATAAGAAGGAAAGAATCATACTAATGGTTTGTCCCACTCATATAGCATACATACCTTTCATAATTCAGAATAAATCCTACCACTTCGATCATAGATTACTACTTGCAAAGCTGCAGACTGACTGCCCCTGCTGTCAAAAAACTGATTTTGTCAAATTGCAAATTCCTATGCACCCGTGACAATTTGCACTGTTAATTGGGAAAAGTGGTACCATGCTTCCTAACTAGGACCTGTCCATGCTAGCAGGAAGTTAAACAATTTCTGAAACTGTTTAACATATATTGCTATACTATGAACCCAATTTTCTGACTTGTGGCGACAATCTATTGCCTTCACTGGGGATTAGCTTGCAGACACAATACTGGGAAGTAAGCACAGACTTGAGTAACATCTTGATCAACTGCCCTGTGCTAATCCTAAACAGGCAGTGTTATGACCTCTGAGAAGTAGCACAAGAAATGAAATAACCAAGGTTTTCCATTATACCCATGTCAAAACATGTTTCATAACTTTGGCAAGTTCTAGTTCACCAAACACCAGAGATATGTCTGAAACTAGTATTCATTCAGCACACAAATGCTGAATGCCGATGCTCCTGAGGTTAAAAGAGATACTGTGGCCTGGGGTTGCATGTGCCTGTAATCCCAGCGGCTCTGGAGACTAAGGCAGGAGGATTGTGAGTTCAAAGCCAGCCTCAGGAACTTAGACCCTATCTCTAAATAAAAATTAAAAAAAATGGCTGGGGATGTAGTTCAATGGTTAAGAGTCCCTGAATTCAATACTTGGTACAAACAACAACAACAACAACAAAACAAACAAACAAACAACAACAACAAAAACAAGGCACTGTATATTCTCTTAAGAAACTGTCTCTCACCCTGTGCCAGGAAAAACACATGCAGTC
>NC_138190.1:19304971-19327471 GCF_964194105.1 Spermophilus citellus | reverse complement strand
TCAGACCTCACCCCTGGCAAAACTAAATGAGAATGTAGGGTGGAGTGCTGGATATGGGCATTTTTAAGGGCTCCTGGGTAGTTCTAGCGGGCAGTCTGAGATGAGAACTGCTGTGCTACATATTACCAGTACTGGAGATACTTTAAGAACCATGGACTCTGATCCCTCCAACCTGGCTAGAGATAAAGGAATTTATGCTAAGCAAAACGGCCTGAGAAGTTTTCATAAAAATCATTTTTGAAGATGCTTGCTTGTTTAAGAAAGTTACTGCAAGATTAGGATAGGGCATATTTTCTCTGTTACAGAAAATACAGGGCAGTATTGAACCTGACTTGCATTTTTTTGTACTTTCACTGGATTGTAAAATATACACAAAAGTGCATAAATTGTAAGTGTCCGGCAAAATGCACAAACTAAACACACCTTTGTGACCAGCACAAAGAGCCAGAAACAGCACTGATGGCACCCCAGTAGTACCCTCTGTTCCCTTCTCAGCTATTCCCCATCTTCCTCCTGGGATAACAGATTTACCTTAAACAAACAAACAAACAAAAAACCCAAAAAACAACTATGCGCATGGAATCATACTGTTTGTACTCTTTTTTGTTTCTCTTACACAAAATTATGTTTGTGAGACCCATCCATGTTATTTCATGTAGCAGTTCTTTTGTTCTCATTGCTGTGAAGTATTTTACTGAATGAATGCACCACAATCAATTCAACCATTTTATAGATGACAGACATTTAGGAAGTTCTTGGTTTTTTGACCATTAAGAATGGTGCTGCTGTGACTATTTTATAAGACTTTGAAGAAGATGTATATGTGTTTTTTTCTGATTACAATATCTAGAAGTGGAAATGCTAGAGCACAGGGCACATAAATATTCAGTTTTTAATGTACTGTCAAACTTTTCCAAAGTGGTTATAGTGTCAATTTTAATGGACTTTTTTGAAAATAAATTTTTTATAGTTGTAGATGCACAGCATGCCTTTATTTGTTTAGTTTTTTATGCAGTGCTAAGGATTGAACCCAGTGCCCCACACATGCTAGGCAAGTGCTCTGCCACTGAGCTGTAGCCTCAGCCCTTAAGTGGACTTTTTTTGAATTGGTCTGATGAGGCAGTGTTTTATTTTAGTTTTCCAAGATTTTTGCATGGGAACATAACCAGTCTTTTTATGAGCTAATGCATGCTTGTTTACATGTTCTCTCTCTCATGTGTAGGCAGAGAAGAAATTAAAAAATCTGCAGCAAAACCTTAAACTTAAGTTATTTTCCTTATACAACCTAGAACATGAGGCCTGCCTCATCACACCAACTCATATATCCTCCTGGAGGTAAATTCTTTTGGGGTTAAGCCTGAAAAAATATCAAAGCAGGGAGGGAAATGGGTTGCTAAAAACCTGAAATATAACCCCAAAGTATATTGATCATTAAACATCACTGTTTTTCTACTATGAACATAGATAATGCAGCACTGACTATAACTTTAAAGTCTAATGAAGGTGCATTAAACCCTATTACTTTGCAAAAGGAGAAGCAGCAGTCAGCTCTATCTATCACAGTAGGAAGCAGATTCACAACTCTAAGCCCCACTGGAAATGACAGAGACCATGAGGTACATAGTTAGAAATGGAAAACTGGCCCAGGAAAACCTTTGCTGAAAACTCCAATAGCACCCTCACCACACACAGGGTAGACTCCAACCCCTCATGCCTCTCAGCCACATACCCACCACCCTCATCATCACACTCAGGCAGTGTTTCCTTCCCTCATCTGTGCTCTTGCCCAACCATTCTGCCCCTCCTTTCAGAAAGGTCTCTCAAACTTGCTGAAACATCCAGTTAGTTCATGCCTCACTGCACCTCAGTCATCACCATTTCTAGGAAGGTTTTTGAGCTTCCATGATTGGTTTGCTCATTCTCCACCTGATGGGTCTTCCCATAACTTACTCCACCCCTGTAAACCCAGAGCTCATACCCTAAGTAGTCCTTTCTAGGTTTAATCCTCCTAGTACATAAGTTTCTGAGGACAGGGACCATGTGTATATATATCCCTCTGCACTGTTGGTGCCTAAGACAGGGCCTGGTGTAGTTGGCCTTCAATGAGTATAGAAGAAGAGAGACATAAAACCCACCCTGCAGCTCTCATTTAACATCAAAATACTGCCTAATGATATAACACTACTCCCTTAAATTGATTTCTAATGTTTCCTGTGTGGATTTCCCCTCAGCAGACTGCAACCAGAAAGATCCTAGGCTCTTGGGTCTAAATCTGGTTAAAATGTAGTTCTACCACTTAACTGAGATAACCTTGAACAAATTATTTAACCTATTCACACCTTAATTTCTTCAACTTTGGAATGAGACTAACAAACCTCTCAGGAATGTCTTTTTTTTTAAAAAAAAAAAGTATTTTGAGTTGTAGATGGACACAATACCTTTATTTTATTTATTTTTATGTGATGCTAAAGATCGAACCCAGTGCCTCACAAGTGCTAGGCAATTGTTCTACCACTGAGCCCCTCTCAGGGATGTCTTAATGGTAAGGAGATATCAAAGAAAGCACCTAGTGCTGGGTACAGTGGCACATGCCTGTAATCCCCATCACTTGGGAGGCCGAAGCAGGAACATCACAAGTTTGAGGGCAGCCTTGACAACTTAGCTAGTCGGTAAGCAATTTAGTGAGACTCAGTCTCAAAATAAAAAATAAAAAGAGCTGGGGATGTGACTCAGTTGCTAAGTGCCCTGGGTTCAATCTTTGGTACCAAAAACAACAGGAAAAAAGAAAAAAGAAAAAGAAAGCACCTAGCACCCAGTACACAGTAGATACACAATAGATCTAACCTTTCTCCAATTAGACTATAAGCTTCTGGAGGGTTCAGACTTGTACCTGGTTATAGAAACCAACACAATGCCATGCCTACCATTGGTGCTCCAGAAAGTTTGTTGAAGAAATATGTTTAAACTCTTGAATATAAATGTTCTCTTTTCATGACTGCATTAAAACTGCTATTTTTACTGTGTTTTACAAAAATATCTATTTAGAATTTTAGTACCCCTCAATTTCCATACACCTTTAGGTCTTATATAAATCATCAGTCTTAATTATGAAAAGGTTGAGATAAACCTTCTTGTTTTCCCTGCCACTCAATTAAATTACTTAGTTTCCTATCTGCTTTATTTGCAATATCTATGTTAACTTAGCTATTTTGCAAATATGGAACAACAGAGTGGAAAAAAAATACTGGTTTGCCAACTCCACTGTACTTCTTTGCAAAGGAAATTATTTCCATAGGCTACAGAAATAACTTATTTGGATTACTTCAATTAGTTCTAATACAAAACATTGCCACCACTTCATCAATCAGCCGCTCGTGAGGGTTACTTTTCTAAGAAGTCTTTTTGGTAATTTGATTAGAAAGAATGGTGGTGCACATTATCATCTGATTCAGTATGTCCATCAAGTAGACAATTTATAACAAGTTCTTGATAACGACGGGCTTTAAAAAATACACAGTAATTTCTTCATTTCAGAATCCTATTTTTTTGTACAGATGAAGTTATTTTTCAAAGTCTTTGGCAATATACGTTGCTGAATAAGCATTAGGAAATATTTCAGTGCTTTAAGAGGCATTTCACTCTTTCCCTCTCCCCACAGACAACCCCCCCACGAATGATGCAGTAATTAAAACCTAATTATTATCTTCATTTTAAACAAAACCTAAAGTGAATACCAATTAATAACAACATACTAATGAGCATCTGCTGTGATGAAATTGAATATGAATGTGCTGCAAATTTCGGGTAATTTATTTTTTTTAGGGGAAGTGCCACTGGTCGCATTCTGCAGTTAGAAGATTATATAGAATGTACACCATTTTCTATCAAGTCATTCTGCACATGGCAATTTCCATCTGAGGAGACAGGGCTGGCTTCAAAACTGCAGATGTTGAAATATCCAAATATTGGCCATGGGGTCTTCACTGGGACTGAGGACAATTGTAGGACACCTGGAATTCACTGCTTTCCCTTCAAAAGGTATTCTTTCTTAATGTCATTTTTCTAAACTAATAATCCCTTGCCAAAAAAAAAAAAAAGATTTGAATTCGCCCCCTCTCTTACATGTAAGGGTGTATATACAATAAGAATTTAAATACAAATTTTAAACCAGAAGAAATAATAATATAAAAATAAAGGTTTGCATAACATCTCCTTGGATTCCACTGGAACCTTACAATGGTTAGATATATTTATGTTTAAGCTGAAAGTATTGAGGTAGTTAGTCATGATCATATTTATTGATATCATTATATCAAGAAGTCAAATGTGGAGACAGAACCAGATTCTGCTAATTACAGCTTGGAACTCCATATCTTTGGTATCAACAGATAGGGCTAGATTACTGTTGTTCAAATATGTTCCATTTCTGTGGTTATCCAAATGTTTTGATTCTAATTTTATTTAGTAAGACATATTCATTCAAAAAATTTAAAAATTAAAATTCACTAGTACCACATACATACCAATTTTTTTTTTGTACCAGGGATTGAACTCCAGGGCACTTAACCACTGAGCCATACCCCCAGACCTTTTTCATATTTTATTTAGAGACAGGGTCTCACCAAGTTGCTTAGAGCCTAAATTGCTGAGGCTGGCTTTGAGCTGGTAATCCTCCTGCCCCAGCCTCCTGAGCCACCAGAATTACAGGTGTGTACCACCATGCCCGGCTACTTACCAACTTTTAAGGCATTTAAGACTGCAATTTATTAACTGATATTCCCACTAACAGACTTGAAAAAATGTTATAAAGTTAAAATAAACATCTATATTGATATCATTTATCTGTTTTATAGATGAGAGTTCTGTATGAGATCATATTGTAAAAAATGGGCTTCTTGGATTAGGTAATTTATAGGATATCTTTCCAAATATAAACAATGTAGAAAAACTACAACTTCATTTTGTTTTCTTATTTTCAAAATAGTATCACTGGTCCTTCTTGCCTAGCACATTCAACCAAATGTATGTCTTATTAAAATAAAAACTCTCTACTACACCACCCCCATCCACAAAAAATTAGGCAAAATTGACATCTAGAATGTTTGGTCAGCTCTCTACTATCTTAATAACTGGTCTCTAAGGATTTGAAATGAACAAATAGCAATTGTTACTAAAATAAACATACATGGGTACTATAAATAAATGAGAATAATATTTAGGATGAAAATGTAACCTTTTCAATAACCTGGATATTATATTAGGGTGAACTTTTGGTTATGACACATCTCAAAACAAGTTTTGCGTTAGTAAAATAGGACGAGGTTTTCATGGCTGACCCAAGCCACAGAATGTCAGTCAAAGTCAGGGTACCACGATACCATGGGTCAGCTGTACTCATCAGAAAGACAACTATAACTAATTCAGAATCTACTACCTACTAGAAACTGTTTTGAATGCTAGGATTACACCAGAGAACAAGATAGAAAATTTGCAGTATCACAGGATCTTAGAGACTGGTGTGGGTGCAATTTCTCCAACACTATACCACAGTAAAATGTGGGTATTTCCACTGATCTACCACTCTCCTCATGCCAACCACTTTTATATGACTTTTTGAGATATGGTCTTACTGTGATTACAGACGTACACCATCACTCCTGGATTTCTTTCTATACCTGTTTGTGTGTATGGTACTGGGAATTAAACCCAGGGGTCCTCTATCACTGAGCTACATACATCTCCAGCCCTTTTTATGTTTTATTTTGAGATAGAGTCTCACTAAGCTGCTGAGGCTGACCTCAAACTCATGTTCCAACTGCCTAAGACTCCTGAGTAGCTGGGATCACAGGCATATGTCACCACGGCCAGTTCCGTAACTTTTTAATAGCATGTATTATCTTCCACTTTCTGACAGAATTATGTATGTTTTAGTTCTGATGCTACACTGAAAGGTCTCTATTGGTTATATTAATTTTTAAATTTCTGAAAATATTTTCATCAATATGTCCAATCAGTGACTAACCAAATTATTCTGCTAATTGGCTATAATAAACCAAAGCTTCATTCATATCTGCTGCACTTGTATAGTATGAAATGCTTTTCAAAGTGTTCAATCCTCACAAAAACTCTGTGAGGCCGGGGGACAGCTGGGATAGTTTTTCTTGTTTTACAGAGTTCATCAAGGTGAAGTCATTTGTTTATGATCCCAGATCTGGCCAGTGAATGTGATAGTTCTGGTTGGTTTGAAAACTTCTA
Organism: Spermophilus citellus; assembly: GCF_964194105.1. Classification (NCBI taxonomy): domain Eukaryota; kingdom Metazoa; phylum Chordata; class Mammalia; order Rodentia; family Sciuridae; genus Spermophilus; species Spermophilus citellus. The sequence goes on along the minus strand of NC_138190.1, from coordinate 19,321,216 downwards.
AGAAAAATTGGTAGAGCTAAGATGAGAATGACTGGTCACAGCTAGAACCAAGGAAACTGCAGATTTTTATGCTATTAAAATTAACAGATATTTCCTGAATGTATGTTTTAAATCACACTACACTAAAGAAAGGACTTATTAAAAATTAGAATGATAGATTAATATATTCATGTGATGAAAAACTTTCAAGTTCTCAAGTCACTCTCTTTTGCATTATGCTTCCATTTGATCTTCAACATGTGAAGTAGTTATTCTGATTATCCTCATTTTACAGTTAGGAAAATTAAGACTCAAAGAGGTTATTGGACTTACCTTAGGTCACACATTTAGTAAGTGGCAGAGCTGATGCAAGGTTTTCAGTGTCCAACACCCTTGATTTTTGTATTATGCCACTTCACATTCATGCACTTTCAACTATGTTATTCTCTGTTAACCAGCTCTTTTGTTACTAGTTTTCAACCTGAAATACTTGCTTTGTATGTCAGAGGTGGTCTTCTCATGTGCCTGGTATCTCCCTCATGTAATTAGGCTATGATAATATCATATTTAGGGCACAGCAGCTGAAATATATGAAAGAACATAGGCCTGGAGTCTAGAGGTAGAGGTTGTAATGAGAAACTAGCCCAGCCAAAAAGAAAAGCTTTCCAATGTGTACCAGTACTGCTGCACTGGGGATGCAATCTATAATTCTATCAGTTTGATTTCATGATTTCTTTAATTCTGAAAAGCACCTTTAGAAATTCTGTTATCAATTGAAAAGATGTTAAAATTTGAGTTCTGAGAAGTGAAATTTATGTTCCCTGTAAAGTTTTCATCTGGTGTTAGAAATTCCTAACAGAACATCAAAGGGTTTTCCTTTTCTTGGATTTACAAATGAAAACAAATGAGGTTCAGCCAGGCACAGTGGTAGCATCTGTAATCCCAGCTACTTGGGAGGCTGAGGAAGATGGATCACAAGTTTGAGGCCAGCCTAGGTAACTTAGTGAGAAACTATCTCAAAATAAAAATAAAAACAAATTTAAAGGGGTAGTTATGTAGCTCAATGGTAAAATACTCCTAGGTTCAATACCCAGTACCTGAAAAAACAAAATGAAACAAAACAAATCCAAAAAAACTCTGAGGTTCCGAGAGGCCAAGACAGTGTGGTTGCTAAGAACACAGCCAGCATCAGACTGGGTTCAAATTCTGGCTCTACTCTCATTTGGAAATGGTGGTGGGAGAAGTACCATGTCAAGATACTCTTTATGAGGGTTGAGTGAGATAATATGTAGCAATCACTTAGTATACTATCTGGCATACAAGGAGTGCTAAGTAACTGGAAGTGAGTATTGCAACTATTTATTAGACGAATACTTGCCCTTGGGGAGTTTCCTAAAATAAAACAAATAGGCATTTGCAAGAACTCAACTTTTTTTTTTTTTTTTAATCTTGGTGAACTTCATTCAAGAGCCAAGGTCAAACAATCTAAATAAGTCACTGATGATGTAAGCAAATGATAAAAACAGATGGGGTGGTAAGACTTCAGTACCAATTACTGTAAGACTTAATTTCTATCTTTTCAATAGGTTGAAATTGGACAAAATATTTCCTTGCTTTTAATCTCTTCATAGCTCACGTGTCAGTTCTGGAGTCTCCTCAAGGACAGGGATTAGATCATAAACAAATTGAGGACTCCTAAGATTCTGGCACAGTGAGAGTAAGAAGGCCAGCAGCATAAAGTATATAGAAGAAAAGTACTAAGCAAAGTGAAGACATAATCTCCTAAACTTGGGATGGGGCAAGACAGTGTGGTTGCTAAGAACACAGCCAGCATCAGACTGGGTTCATCTGGCTCTACTCTTTAATCACTGTTTTTACTTATACAACTGGGGTGACCACAGTACCTCAAAGGATTATGGCACAGATTAAATGAGTTTAAACAGGAAATGCTTTTAAAGTACCTGAAACATAGTAGATGGTATAAGCTTATTTTAAATCTTTTTTTTTTTTGGGGGGGAGGGTGTTAGCAATTTGGCCATCACAAACCCTTAATGTGTCTTGACAGTCTTTCCTTTGTTTTAAACTCTATGTCAGTCTATCATGAGGTTATATATTTTATAAGCTAATGTGAGACAGAAATTGTAGCTATGAATGCAGTTTTAGTGACTAATAGTTTCATAGAACAGCACAAATTCATTTATGTATCAATAAACCTAAAAATGATGCTGAGGAGTAGTCAAGAAATAGTGATGCCATTTTAGTAGGGTCAGTTTCTTTTCATAGAGGTAGTTTTTGTTTTTTTTTTTTTTTTTTTTTTAGACAGGCCTTTTCCAATTATCCTGGAACCTTTCTTTTTGGTATAATTTGGTCTCTAATAATAAAGAGTAAATATTTAAAAGGGTGGTTAATCATGTGGTTTCTGGAGTTGGAGCGTTTCAAATGCTGATTCTGACATTTATTGTGGGTAGAGTTCTTGGATAAGTCACTTAACCTCTTTAAGCCTCAGTTTATCCACCTGTAAAATACCACTAGAGGGTTGTGAAGACTAAATCAGACTATGCATGGGCAGTGGTTGGCAGATGTCTACTGTCAGACACATTGTAAGCATTCAATTCACTGTAACTATTATTTAGGCATTATACTTTGTAATATCCTTACCCTGATGCTAAGATATCTATCATCACAGTTTAATGTTTCTGAATCAAAGATCTGTCTTATAGCTGCTAACCATTTCCTTCTTTTGCCTTGAACTGCTGATACTAAATCAGTGGTCTCTCTTACTTGAATTGGTGGCATGATAAAAGGAATAGAGTAGGCATAAGCAGATTTACCATTTATGCCTTCTGTACTCTATTTCTTTAGTTAAGATTTAATTCTTGTTAATATTTAGTTCTCCTAATCAGACTATGTTTGGCCATCATCCTAGTCAGCTTGGTCAATGAGATAATTTCATACAATCAACCCCTGAACACGGCAGCTAGGCTCTTTGGCTATAGACTTCCTAATTCTAACTAGCCATCACAATGGGAGAGAAACAATTGTTGTACTAAGAGATCACTTAGTGGAGTTTTCCCTTTTCATAGGAAATTTCAGGCAGCTATTAACATTATTTTAGTTGCAGTATCATGGCAAATGTGTCATAATTTTCCTCTAGGATGTTTTGTACAAGAAGTCATTCAGTAACAAGTAGGTATATTTTCAGATATCAACTAATTATTTTCAAAAAACAATTAAAAGTACTAACAAGGGGCTGGGCTTGTAGCTCAGTGGTAGAGCACTTGCCTTGCACAAGTGAGGCACTGAGGCAGGCAGGCAGGCAGGCAGGAAGGAAGGGTGGGGGAGGGTGAGAGGGAGGAGGAGGGAGGAAAGGAAGGGGAGGGAGGGAAGGAAGGGCATTAACATATACACATGTATATTTCACTAATTCTTTGTCTAAACTCTCCCAATTTGCCAGAATGTTACTGTAAAAACAGACTCCCACTCCAAATGGTTTGGTTGCTCTTTGCCTTTTATTTTTAGAGTGCATTAGAAATTAAAGTATTAGACACTTGCTTAATAATAAACTAAGTTTGCTTGTATACGAGATTTGATCTTTCCTAATGAAAGCTTACTTAGGCTCCCTTCTACATTTAATAGGAAACAAATCCATTCTATTGGGAAGCATTTCAAAAAACAAAAATCAAATTGGCTATTGGACTTTCCTTGAAATAAAATGTAGAGCAATGAATGTATTTTTTCTCAACTACTTTTACCTAAAAGGAAGAAAATACTTCCTAACATTTTTTAAGCTTTTGACACTTAAAAAATTTACATCTCCTCCTCTAGGTCTTATAGCTCAGGCTCCCGTTAGGCTTAATTCTAGCATCAACAGATTGAGATCTCATTCCACTATTTTTCAGTCTCACTTACCATGCTTTATCATACTATCTGGGGTTTGAAAAGAAAGTTCAAGGAACAACAACTGGTTACTCCTTATTTACTAAGCCATATGCTATGTCTTATTTGATTCCTTAGGCAAACTGCCTCATTTTTTTTCCTTTTCTGCTGTGGTTACTTCACTTCTTTGTAGTTTTTCTTGAAGCAAACCAAGAAATGCAATATATCGCCCTGAAATATGGTTCTGGCATATAGTAGTTATTCAATAAACTGTTTCAATTGAATAAAAACAAGCATGAAATCGGTTAGTCAAATGTTGCTGTGAGCATGGTATTGGTACCAAAACAGGTGGGTGGACCAATGGTACAGAATAGAGGACACAGAAACCAACCCACAAAACTACAACTTTCTTATATTTGATAAAGGGGCTAAAAGCATGCAATGGAGGAAGGATAGCATCTTCAACAAATGGTGCTGGGAAAACTGGAAATCCATATGCAACAAAATGAAACTGAATCCCTTTCTCTCGCCATGCACAAAAGTTAACTCAAAATGGATCAAGGAGCTTGATATCAAATCAGAGACAAGGCATCTGATAGAAGAAAAAGTTGGCTACGACCTACATACTGTGGGGTCGGGCTCCAAATTCCTCAATAGGACACCCATAGCACAAGAGTTAATATCTAGAATCAGCAAATGGGACTTGCTCAAACTAAAAAGTTTTTTCTCAGCAAAAGAAACAATAAGAGAGGTAAAAAGGGAGCCTACATCATGGGAACAAATCTTTACTCCTCACACTTCAGATAGAGCCCTAATATCCAGAGTATATAAAGAACTCAAAAAATTAGACAATAAGATAACAAATAACCCAATCAACAAATGGGCCAAGGACCTAAACAGACACTTCTCAGAGGAGGACATACAATCAATCAACAAGTACATGAAAAAATGCTCACCATCTCTAGCAGTCAGAGAAATGCAAATCAAAACCACCCTAAGATACCATCTCACTCCAGTAAGATTGGCAGCCATTAAGAAGTCAAACAACAACAAGTGCTGGCGAGGATGTGGGGAAAAGGGTACACTTGTACATTGTTGGTGGGACTGCAAATTGGTGTAGCCAATTTGGAAAGCAGTATGGAGATTTCTTGGAAAGCTGGGAATGGAACCACCATTTGACCCAGCTATTCCCCTTCTGGGTCTATTCCCTAAAGACCTAAAAAGAGCATGCTACAGGGACACTGCTACATCGATGTTCATAGCAGCACAATTCACAATAGCAAGACTGTGGAAGCAACCTAGATGCCCTTCAATAGACGAATGGATAAAAAAATGTGGCATTTATACACAATGGAGTATTACTCTGCATTAAGAAATGACAAAATCATAGAATTTGGAGGGAAATGGATGGCATTAGAGCAGATTATGCTAAGTGAAGCTAGCCAATTCCTAAAAAACAAATGCCAAATGTCTTCTTTGATATAAGGAGAGTAACTAAGAACAGAGTAGGGAAGAAGAGCATGAGAAGATGACTAACATTAAACAGGGATGAGAGGTGGGAGGGAAAGGGAGAGAGAAGGGAAATTGCTTGGAAATGGAAGGAGACCCTCAGGGTTATACAAAATTACATACAAGAGGAAGTGAGGGGAAAGGGAAAAATAATACAAGGGGGAGAAATGAATTACAGTAGAGGGGGTAGAGAGAGAAGAGGGGAGGGGAGGGGAGGGGAGGGAGGATAGTAGAGGATAGTAAAGGCAGCAGAATACAACAGACATGAGTAAGTCAATATGTAAATCAGTGGAAGTGTAACTGATGTGATTCTGCAATCTGTATACGGGGTAAAAATGGGAGTTCATAACCCACTTGAATCAAAGTGTGAAATATGATATATCAAGAACTATGTAATGTTTTGAACAACCAATAAAAAAAAGAAATATATATGATATTTGGGTATTGACTTTACCTTGCAATCTTGCCAAAATTTTAAATTCTAAAATATATGTAATTGTATTTTTAATAAAATATCTCGTAAATATCTAAAAAAAAATGTTGCTGTGAGCAAGTCTAAAAAACTGTAAAGGCAGCTGGGTGCATAGCTCAGTGGAAGAGCAGGTACTTAGCATGTACAAGGTCCTAGGTTCAATCCCCAGCACTGAAGGGGGGAAAAAAAAGAAGCCTGGGAAGCAGAGACAACTGGTTGAAAATTAAGGTTCTCACCTATGAATATCATTTGTCCAGGGGACTGACTTTCAAACATTTTTAAGTAATAGAACCCTTTGCTTAGATGAACTTTCAAACAGAAAATACCTCAGGGATGCCTCTGGATAAGGTCTGAGGCCTCACCCACAGAATGCAGCTCTAACCACTTCTTAATGCTAATAAAAATGCCATGGGTGTGTCAAGAATGTACAGACTAGAGCTCTATGCTCTCTAAATAGGCCAGTTAGTTTTGTGAAGAAATAAGAAAGACAAATACATACATCATTAGCTGAAAATTATGATGTGAATTTGCTAATAAGCCTAATATGAAATGGTATATAATCACAACCATTACAAAATAATAGGAAAGAAAACATCTTTATTGGAATATTGTTGCCCTTTAGAGCTAGCACAGGTGGGCAGGGCCTTCAGCAGAAGCTGTTGGAGGCAGTTTTAGCCTTCAGTCATCTGCAGGCCTGTAGAAGGTCCCACCCACCAATATGACTCCACTGTAATCTATTTCACCTTGCTCAGATATACTGTTTAACATTTGTGAATGTAAAATAACCTTAACCAGCAATTTAAAACCAGGAGAACAAAAGGAACTTGATTGAAACTAATTTACATTTTCAATTATTATTATAAAAATTTAAAAACTCCACTTTTTTTTGGTGGTCTGTTTGTTTTTAAATGATCACCCTTAACCAACAGGAAGGGATATCTGAAAAAGGTTCCAGAGTGCTGGCTACAGTGAAATAAGAGAAAACAAGTCAGGAGATTCTCTTGTTCTATATTGCTATCTATGTTCCTCCTCAATAAATAAGATAGAATGGTAACTATAAACAAATAGATGTCTACATTTCATATAAGAGAGTTTTCTGAACACTACCGTTGTCAAAAAATACACTGAATCCCAAAACTGAGACATTCCCATTTAAAATCATGCCATGTTTTTAAGATTTCACATTCTCATTTGAATGTTTAGGACTTGTACAGGTGATCCACATTCCATTGTCCAAATCTATTCTATCAATTTTTAAAGCTAGACTTAATAAGATCTTCATTTCTTCCTTTAGTGGAGTGCTGTTTTTTTGTACTTTAACAATGAGAATATTAATGTTTTGTTCCTTAAGAGTGTGTTTTTTTCATAGTTGACTACTTTCTCCTTGCTGTGAATTTCTGGACAAAAAGTTTAGCAGGGGTTTCTAATGACAAATCTACTTAGGTGTACCTTGTTTTCAGTGTGGCATCTTTGGGAATTATGATTTCCTCAGCAATAGACATTTAATTCATAGAATTTCTTTGTATAAAAGGAGCATATTCTGCTCTATTTCTCCACACATACCCTTTCATTGGAAATATAGCATTCTATTTTCTTACCACCAGGCTACGTAAGTTTAATTTTTTAATTATTATTTTTTATAAAAGTCGTGGTGTTGAGGTTCTAACGCAGGGCCTCTTATACAGTAGGCAAGTGCTTAACTACTTAGCTATATCCCCAGCCCACTGGAAGCTCAATTTTCATTAAATCTTACTTTAAACTTATTGTCAGAATTGACTAGGGAGGGGCTACGGTTCTGTGATTTTAAATACATGTAACACCCACCACAACAAGGCTACCTAACAGTCCCACCACCCCCAAACACTCCTTCATGTTGTCTCTTTGCAATCACACCATTCTCTAACCCATGACAACTACTGTTTGTCCTCCATCCTTTATAATTTTCAAGAATATCATATAAGTGGAATATATTATATCATCTTGAGTCTGGCTTTTTTCACTTGGCATAATGCCTCTGAGATCCATTCAAATTGGGTGTTATCAGTAGTTATTTCTTTTATACCACCGAGCAATATTCCAGTACTAGTTTATTTATGCAGCCACTGAAGATGCTTGATTTTAATGGATGAGGTTTTTATTTAAATTTTTGTTGTCAAATTAGTCTTTTTGTTTATTTATTTTTATGTGGTGTTGAGGATCAAACCTAGTGCCTCTCGTGTACGAGGCAAGCGCTCTGCCACTGAGCCACAACCCCAGCCCCTGGATGAGTTTTTTTTTTTTTTAAATAATTTTTAGTTTTAGGTGGACACAATATCTTTATATGGTACTGAGGATCAAACCCAGGCCTCACACATGCTAGGCAAGCACTCTACCACTGAGCCACAACCTCAGCCCTTAATGGATGAGTTTTAAGGATGCTTGATTATGAATTCAACCTATACAAACATTCACATATAGGTTTTTTTTCTCTCCTTTTTTTGCAATTGGAGATCAAACCCAGGGCTTTGCATATGCAAAGCAAATGTTTTGCCACCGAGCTACGCCGTATAGGTTTTTTCTTAAAATGAACTTAAGTTTTCACCTCCCCAGGGTAAACATCCAAAACAAGAACTTCTGGATACTATTCTCTGTCAACATTCTCCAGGTAGTACCATCATTTTACCTTTCCACTGGCAACATATGAGTTCCTGTTGTTCCACATGCTCACTAGCATTTGGTATTGTATGTTATATTTCAGTCATTTTAATAGACATGAAGGCTTTAATTTATATTTCCTGATCCAGAGATGTTAATATTTTTTGTGGTGGTGAGGTGCCTGAGATCAAACCCAGGACCTTGAGTAAGTATGCTAGGTAAGCACTATATCACTGAGCTACAGGCCCAGCCCTTAAACATATTTTCACATGCTTACCTGTCATCCTTATACCCCTTCAAGTGAAGTTCAAGTCTTTTTTGTTTGTTTGTTTATTTTAAAACTAATTATTTTCAAATTATGTTGAATTTAAATGTTCTTTATATACACAGGATACAGGTCCTTTGATAGATATATAATTTATAAATATTTCTGCCAAACTATCTATGGCTTGTTAGTTCAGTCTTTTTCTATATATGGATGAAATATTTTGTCTACGTCAGGTGTTGAAAATACTATCCTTTTTTTCCATAAAACTGTTTTTTTGTATTTTTGTTGAAAATCAAATGGCCATGCTTGGGTGAGTCTATTTCTATTTTCTTCCATTGCCAATTCCACCCTGTTGTAGAACTATTGTAGCTTTATATTCTCAAAGTTGTGTATTGATGCCTCCAACTTTATTCTTCTTTCTGCCTCAACTATTATCTGTTTTATTTCGGATGGGTTTTGCAGTTTATGTTTTTGAGAAATTGGTCCATTACCTCTAAGTTATCAAATACATGTAGTATTCCCTTATTACCCTTTTAAAGTCTCTGGCAGACTAGCATTGTGAATGTTGCTAATCTGTATCTTCTCTCTTTAATGTTTCTAAGCCCTGTCTGAGGCTGATTAGTTTTACTGATCTTTTCAAATAGCCAGATTCTAATTTCACTGTCTCTATTCATTTTTTCAAATTCATTGATTTATCCTATCATTCTTCTATCTCCTTCTTCTGCTTGCTTTGGTTGTATTTTGCTCCTCTTTTCTATTTTTAAGGTGAACACTCAGGTGATTGATTTGAGAGCCTTCTTGTCTTCTAATATAAACATTTAATGCTATCAACTTCCCTCTAAGCATTGCTTTAGCTGCATCATCGCTTTTTTCCCCTAACTTTATTCCTTAATCACCTGATTCTGACAACATAATTACTTAGTATTTATCAGCCACATTAACTGGCTTATTTTACCAACTGGGTTACTACATAATACCTTGATGCTTTATTTCACTGATTGATTGTGCATAATAAATTAAAAACCGGTGTGATCATGAAAATGTTGGCAACTGGCCTACTTTGTATTACAGTATATATCACAATATATTGTGTGTTTCCCACTGTTTGATATGTTGTATTTTCATTTTCACTCAGTTCATAATATTTTCTAATTTTCCTTAAGACCTCCTCTTTAGTCCATGAAACATTTAGAAGTGTCTACTTAATTTTCAAGTAACTGAAGATTTTCCTATTTACCTTTATTGATTTCTAATTTAATTCTATTATGGTTAAAGAATATAATTTATATGACTTCAATTCTTTTAAATTCATTAAAGTTTGTTTTATGAGCCAGAACATGATCTATGTTGTTGAATGTTCCATGTGCACTTGAAAAGAATGTAGATAGTGCTATTGTTGGATGGAGTGTTCTATAAATATCAATTAAACCCAGTTGGTTGTCAGTTCTTTTATATCCTTGCTGATTTTATGTCCAGCATTTCTCTCAATTACTGAGAGAGGAGTGTTACAGTTGCCAAGTATAATTGTGGATTATCTCTCTCCCTTTTCAGTTCTGCCAGTTTTTGCTTCAGGTATTTTGAAGCTCTGCAGTTAGGCACATACACATTCAGGATTGTCAGCTCTTCATAGTGAATTAGCTCTTTTGCCATTATGTAATATTCCTCTTTAGTCATTTTCTTTGCTCTGAAGTCTAATTTTCTGTTATTAATACGTCCATTCTTTTAGTTAGTAGGTGCAATGCTATTCCTTCTGCCATTTTTTTCTTTTAACTTATTTTTATTTGAAGTATGTTTCTTGAAAACAGCTTATAATTGCATAATTTAAAGAAATTCATTCTGAAAATTTGTAATTGGTCTACACACATTTATATCATTTACATTAAATATAGTCATTGATATGTTCAGATAGGGTCTACTATTTTATTATTTGTTTTCTGTTTGTTCTTTTTGTTTTTATTTCCTCTTTTCCATTCCCTACCCTTTCTGGGATTATATGAACATTTTAAATTTTACTTTACATTATTTATGACAACATTTCTTTGCATCGTTTATGGTTAAGGATTTCAATATACACAATTAGAACTGAAATTTACTGTTAAGTGGTATGTAAAAACCCACTTAGGCCCCCTTTTCCCCACCCCTTTATATTGTAGTTGTCTTACATATTACATCTATGCACACTGAAAACCTCATCAATGTTATAATGTGTTTTCACCTGCAAAATATATTTCAAAGAACTCAAGAAAAAAAAATGATCTGATACATTTAGCATTTCTGTTGCTCTTCTTTCATTATTGGTGTTCCAAGTTCCCTTCAGTTACCATTTTCCTTATCTCTGAATAATTTTCTTTAGCCATTCTAAGAGCAAGTTTGATGGCAATGAATTCTCTTACTTATCTGAGAATGTTCTTTCAATTTTCTTTTTATTTTACTCCTGAAAAATATTTATGTTGAATACAGAAATCTGAGTTAATAATTCTTTTAACATTTCAAAATCACTGTCCTACATTCTCTGGTTTTCACATTTTCTAATGAGAAATATGTCTTCTGAATAATTTTCCTTTATGATATTTTGTTTTTCTCTGCTTGCTCAAGATTTTTTCCCTGTCTTTTGTCTCTAACGATTTTTTTTTTAAAAAGATAGAGTGAGAGGTGAGAGGTGAGAGAGAGAGAGAGAGAATTTTTAATATTTATTTTTTAGTTCTCGGTGGACACAACATCTTTGTTGGTATGTGGTGCTGAGGATCGAACCCGGGCCGCACGCATGCCAGGCGAGCGCGCTACCACTTGAGCCACATCCCCAGCCCGTCTCTAACGATTTGACTATGATGTGTCTGGGAGTGGATTTCTTTGGGTTTATGTTGTTTGAGATTTAATGAACTTGTTGAATGTGCAAGTTTAAGTTTTCAGACATTATTTCTTCAAATATTTTTTCATCCCTGTGCTTCTCTTTGGGGACTCTAATGATGTGAATGTTAGATTTTTCTGCTACTGTTCCACAGGTCCCTGAGGCTCTGTTCTCTTTTTCTCCCCAGTCTTTTGTTGTTGCTGTTGTTGTTCTCTCTTTCATACTGGATAATTTCTATTCATCTATCTCAAGTTCACTGATCCTGTCATTTCCATCCTGCCACCAAGACCATCTGAGAAATTTTTTTTTTAATTTTGGTTGTTATGTTTTTTGTTTGTTTTATTTTGGATCTTCTATTCCTCTGCTGAGACTTTCAATTTTCCTATTTATTTCAAGTTTTCATCATTATCTACTTGTCTAGAACACTTGTATAATAAAATAAATAGTCTCATACATGCTAAAAACGTGTTCAACCAGTGAGCTACATGCCCAGGCTGCTATTTTCATTTTATCAGCCAAGTGACTTCATTAGGATTGGTGAGTTCCAAATCACTTTCTGTGGCACCAGTGTCAATTCAGCTGTTAAAACTCTGGCAGGAAGGTTAAGGGTGTAGCTCAGTGGTAGAGCACATGCTCAGCATGCACAAGGCCCTGGGTTCAATGTCTAGCACTGGGAATATAAAAACCCTATAATAGCAAAATTTTTGCAATACTTTTTAGATCTGCCCTCTGTGTATACTACTTAGTCAATCTGGGTTCTGAGTGATGGTCATCATTTCAGTTCTCAAAGTGTTTGGTATACTAATGAAATTTATATCCTTTCCTTCCATAAGTCCAGGAATTCATGAACAAGTTTATGGAGCTATTGAGGTCTTCTCTGTGACTTCCCAGCGGTTAGCTTCTAATTTCCTATAGCCAGCTCCTGTTTTCAGTCCTCCAGCCAGAAAGCTGGGTCTTTAGTTACTCAACTCTGTTGCATACTTCTGAGTATACTCCATTTAGAATCAGAGGATAGGGAGACAGGGATGTGGGGAGGTTTCCCCTCCCTCAGAGTGTTGACTCCTACTTTACTCCCATTGCTGCTTCCGTTGCCACCATAAGATAACTGGGGACAGAGAGAATGAAGAAAAAAAAAAAAAAACGTAAAACCTCTGGGGAGTTTCTACATTCTCCTGAGTGTTAGTCCCTTTGCTACTACTGTTTCTCTTGGAGTTCTGTCTGTCTGTATTTTGGTGCTCACATCTGTTTTTAACCCTAACTCTCTGTTTCATTCAGGAAGAAAAATAGCAAATTCACTGCCAGTTTGATAATACTTGAAATCTGGACTTCATCCCTAACTTTCCTGCTACTATTCAGAGTCTTCATGTAACTACTCCATGCATTCTATCTAGGTTTTATAGTTGCTTTCAGCTGGAGAGGCATGGAGGAATATTCTTTATCTTACATAGAACTGAAATGGTAGTAGAATTTGATGCCAGGGTTTTAATCTTCTGTGAATACTTCTCTAATGCATGTTCACAACTTTATGATCTGGATCAACATTTATATCTTCCAAGAAGCCTTACCACACTAACTCTACTTTACCTGTGTCTTTGGAACCAATGTATGAATTCTGCAATTTACTGTGACTTTTAAAAAATTTTTGTTGTGCTTCAAACATCTGTGCTTAGTTCCTCATATTGGAACTTTGTAAGGGCAAAACCCATGGCTTCAAAACGTTTTTTATTTCCCATATTCCTGACCAGTATCTGGAAATAGGAACAATTTAAACATGTGAGTTTCGTGTTTGCTTATATATGATTTAGTCTGTAAGAATTATTAGGTGAATACAGGAAACTATACCCAGGTGACCAAAGACACATAGGATATATTAAACACATTTGCACACACCTCAAACATTCACCAGTTAGCTCAGTATACTATGTGTGTTATAAGCTATACTAACTCACATCTGGTGTTTGTTACAACTTTCCTTCCAATTTCAGATAACCTTCCAACCTTCACTTCTCCATGACTCACAGCTGCAACTCTTCTGATATCCACTTCCACAAGTAAATTTCAAATCTTTTTCAGGGTAAAGTACCATATTGATTGTAGTATTTATGCATTCCTTAGTTACTTAAGATGTACAAAACTATGCCACTGTTTTCACTAGGTTCTTATATTATGCATTTTTATGTGTCACTGATAAAGTTTTTCTAGTTTCCCCCATACACTGTATGGTTTTCATAGCTTGGTGTTTTTTAGGGACAGACATTTTGCATTACAGGAGAACTGAGCATAAGTGGAAAGGAGAAGGAAGACTAGTGGAAGGACTAGGCATAAAGAGAAAAACAAAGAACAAAATGTGGGCATACTCCCAATACTTTCTTTTTCTTTCTTTCTTTTTTTTTTGAGAGAGAGAGAGAGAGAGAGAGAGAGAGAGAGAGAGAGAGAGAATTTTTAATAATAATTTTTTTTAGTTTTCGGTGGACACAACATCTTTTTTTTTTAATTTGTATATGATGCTAAGGATTGAACCCAGCGCCCCGCACATGCCAGGCGAGCGCGCTACCGCTTAAGCCACATCCCCAGCCCCCAATACTTTCTTAATCTCAAGATTTGCCTTAGAAGATTTTCCTTTGATCTATAACCAACTTAAAAGAAGAACACAGCCTGGCAACACTAAACCAGAGTTGACACTTAAGCAAACCATGAATTAGTCTGCTTTAAACTTTCAACTTCAACCTACTGTTTCAAAGTAGAAGCAACACAGCTTCCTAAGGCTGATCTAGTTAGAACTAACTAGACTGCACAGGAAAGAATAGGAGAAGGCACCAAATCCTGCAGCTTCTAAGTAGAGGCACATAGAAGAGACTTGTAAGAATGTCTTCTGCCTCCTTATCTTCACATATTTATATCTTATTGATCCTACCAGTCTTAACTTACATCTCACCTTTTCTATGCAATCTTCTCTCATCTTTACCTACTTACATGTATGCTTACACTAAAAAACTAGTACTGTGGTTGTTAATTTCTTTCTACCACCCCACTGCCCTTTCAACACACACCTATAGGTAAATGAACACACACTCATCCAAGACAATGGCTCATTCCAACTGTGATTCCCATGACTTTCAAAGATCTGCATATGTGTATGTAAGTAGGTGGGGTGCATGTACATGGGGGTTCTGTCTCTGATCCCGAAATTTTACCTTCTTGGTTAGACTGAGAGTTAAAAGTTGAATACAATTCATTTTTCCCACAAAGCCTGTTGAGAGCAAGAGTATGGCTACGTCATATAGAGTTCACAGGCAAGATCTTTCCCTGTTGTATAGCAAACAGTTAACTTAAAGTCTGTGTTTAGGAAAAAAGTGGTTTGGGTAAGAAGTCAGTACATTTATTTACCTTGGAAATTACGTGTGTGTGTGTGTTGTGTGTGTGTGTGTGTGTGTTATTAAAGACTGAACACAGGGACGCTCTACCACTGAGCTACACTCCCAAGCCCTTAATTTTTTATTTTGAGATAGGGTCTAGTTAAGTTGCCTAGACTGGCCTCAAAGTTGTGATCATCCTACCTCAAGGAAATAATTAAATATATTAGAATTCAATTAATAACCATGAGATTGTAGGAAAGAATCTCACATCCATTTCTTTCTATATCATAACGCAGGAAAAAATGACTTGAGTAGCTAATCCTATCAATTTAACTTGTAAATTGCCTCCAGAATCCAATCACTTCTCACAAATTTCCCTACGACTCATTGGGCCAAAGGCCACAATACACCCCATATGTCCTGAGAATATAAACTGAAGTCCTTACAATGGTTTACATGACCTTTCATGGTCTGTCTCCTCTGCTGCCTCCATCTCTCTCACCTTACCTCTTACTAACCTCCCCATCATTCACTCATCTCATGCTACACTGGCCTCTTTGCCATTTCTTTAACATGACAAGCTCTCTCCTATCTCAAGCCCTTGATACTTGCTGTTCCAGGACCCTTATTCTTGCCCTTCTCCCACATATCTGCTAGGCTGTCTCACATCGTTCTGATCTTTTTTCAGCATTACTGGTTCAAGAACTTCCCTAACCACCCACCCTAAAGGATCAGTCCTTTCCTCCTCACACAGCTGAATTCTTCTCTACTCCTACCTTCCATGTCATATATAATTATTGTTTATTATTAGTCTCCCCACACTGGAGTAAATTTTGTGAAGACAAGGACTTAGTTTAGTTCCTTGCTAGATCCCTGACAGCAGTATCAGTGTTGGCCCAAAGTAAGTGCTCACTAAATTTTTGTTGAATGAGTCTGGAGTATATAATAAGTAACATTATTTATAACTATGGCCCCAAAGCATAAAATGATCTCTGTTTGGAATTCCAAGGGAGACACAGCCATATCAAGGTCATCATCAAAGTTATATATAAAAGGAAGAAATCATACAAAAATTACCAAGGATACAAGATAGATTTTAGACTTAGAAATCCTATTCCAAAATTCAAAAGTACTTGCCTAAAGCCTAGGAGACTTCAGAAATCTTGGTTTCCACCATGCACTACCTTTCCAAAGCCCTAAGAATTGCCAGCAAACAAGCCTTGCACCATATTGCATTGAAGTTGGAAGGTAAATGGGGGAACAATGAACACTGCAAAGGCTCCATACACACTTGGCACCCTTT
>NC_138190.1:19257471-19299971 GCF_964194105.1 Spermophilus citellus | reverse complement strand
ATTAATGTACCTTAACATTTTAATCAATATTTTAGAGAAGACAACAGGGAGAAGGTTAATCACAGCATCAAAAACTGCAGAAGCCAAAAGGCTGGACACACAGAAGAACCAGAATCCAAAAAAAATGACAATAGGACAGTGATGGGCCGAGACCAGCAAGGGGACATTTAATCGAGTTCACTGGAAGGTCTCTGTTGCAAAGAGTGCTGGTTGGCCCCCAATACCCAGTCTACTCCTCCACTTTAGAAATAAAAGAGCCGTTATCTCCCTATGACTAACTTCTGACCCACGAAATGTAAACAGGAGTGTTGGGTGGGACATCTAGGAAACTGCTTAAAGAACTGAATTAGCTAAGGTACATCCTTTTGGCCCTTCAGCCCTTTCTCCATTTTGTACTCTGTGATACCCTGAAGGAGCTTGTGCAGCCTCCTTGGACCATGGGGTGACCTTGAGGATGGAAGCCTGGCACTGCTGATGATGGACTCAGTGAAGGGCAAGAAGAGTCTCAGCCCCAATGACACTATGGAGCCACGAGAGCAATCCTGGATAGTCAGCACCTGGATTTCTTCCATGTATTAAAAGTTAATTTGTGTTCTTTGTGTCTGAAAAACATGTTTTAGTATACATAATGCTCAAAATAGAACACAATGTGAATATGGATGCCCAGAAAATTCCAAAGAAACGCAAATGAAATTCACTACCAAAAAAGGTGGCAGTGGCAGGGTTGTTCTCTTTCTTTTTTTTTTTAATATTTATTTTTTAGTTCTCAGCGGACACAACATCTTTGTTGGTATGTGGTGCTGAGGATCGAACCCGGGCCGCACGCATGCCAGGCGAGCGCGCTACCGCTTGAGCCACATCCCCAGCTCCCAGGGTTGTTATTCTCCATATGAGCACTAGTGAGAATACTTGAAGTCCTGCATAGAATTTTGGATTCCTCATTTCATCAGGATACAAATTCATACAACAGGCTTAAAACAGGTGCAGAATAAGTGCTTGTTGAAGTAAAGGATAGAGGAAGAGATCAGCCTAGCCTCGTAAAATACTGTTCAGCTTAAGTAGGACCAGTGAGTAAGCCACAAGACACAAATTCAGGCCAAATGCAAGACCTTTCTACCTCATGCAAAATAAAATAAATAAACTTTTAAGAATACACTGAAAGAAGCAACCCAAATATGCATCAATGGATGCATGGATAAACATACCTATCTGTTAAATGGAATATTGTTTGGCCACAAAAACAATGAAATACTGATACATGTTACAACATGGGTGAGCTTCATGCTAGGAGAAAGAAGCTGTTTATATGAAATATTCAGAATAACGAATCAATAGACAGAAAGCAGTTAAGTAGTTTCCAGGGGCTAGATGGAGGTGTAAATAAAGAACAACTGCTTAATGGGTACAGGGTTTTCATCTGAGTTGATGAAATGTTTTGGTACTAGATAGAGGTGGTAGCTGTACAACACTGTGAGTGTACTAAAAGCTACTGCACTGTATACTTTAAAATAGATGATTTTATGTTATATGAATTTCACCATGATAGAAAAAAGCATAAAAAACTATGTTAAAAAAAGGCTAGTACCTACTTGGTGGTAAAAGAAGCTGTATACAGAACTTAGTAATCTCCTTGCATCAAAAAAGCCACATCAAAATCATGAAAAAGACCCTTCATGGTCAAACCCCTTTCTCTACTGGAGAAGTACCAATGACTCAGAAAAAGATGTTTAAGACTTTCTATCATAGTTCTAAGGTTATCTGCCTGTACAACTCATTACCTAAATAGATGACATTTATTTTTGTGTTTTCTTCTTATGTGGAAATAAGATACTGTCCATGTAACTTGGAGACATTCTCACCATCCCTCCCTTACTTATCAAATCAATAATTTGTTCAGTTATAGTCATTTTGAAATTATAATGTGATAATTATAAATTCATAATTGCTACTTTCCATTGAAGGACAGAAGTCATATAATGGTAAATTTGTTATAACAGATTTTTATCAATTTTACAATAGATGATCATGTGAGAAACCATAGGAATGTCCCAAAGTAGGACTGGAAGCCATTTCTGTACTTTTCTCAGAAACTTAGCTGATTAAACAGCTGAACAAAAAGCTCCACCAAAATAATTTCACAAATTATTTTTACCATGACCCAGGGAGTCACTGTAGACATTTTCTCAGCTCCACATCAAAAGTAAAAATGTTAATGAGAAAAAGTTCAACTTGGTTTGAAGTCTTAGTTCTACAATGAAAGATTAATTTTGGTGAATTACATAATACAGACTCCCCTGTGGTTTAGCTCATACACATACACATTTGGCCACATTAAAAAGCCAAAAACATGTCCTTAAAATAGAGATATTAAAATATTTATTGTCTAACTTGGGTAAGTCCTAGAGTTATCACCAGTGTGAAAAAAGAGTCCTACTGACTTAGTAACTTAAATATGCATCAAAATTTTTTTTCACTTCTGTATTTAGAGGTGCTTCCTAAATAGCAGAAAATACTCAAAATATTTTAACAAGCAGTAGCTTGTATACTGTTAAATTCTCATGAGCTTAAAAATTTTTACTAATACATAGATAAATATTTAAAGTATCTGAGAAGAGAAGGGACATGTCTAAAACTCTGGGAACAAAACTGCTTCACCTTTCTTCTCACAACACTGGCAACATGAACCAGAAGGAGAGACAGCTTTCATATTTCAAGTTGATTCTGGACAGCACTCAAGTCAACTGCAACCCAGGACTAAATGAGAATAGATTTATTATGTGAGGATGAGACTAACACATTAAGGTTAATGCTTTACCAACACAAACTTGAACACTATATTTCAAGTCCCCACCAGTCTAGTATTTGGAATGTATGCTGTTTTGTCCAAATAAAAATTTACATAAGTCTTCTTTTTCCCACAGATTTCCATTTTATACAATCTACATAATGTTAAACTAATTTTATAAATAAGGAAATATCCTGTTCATTAATAATATATACCCACCACCTAGCAAAGTGCCTAGGATAGTTAGGTGTTTATTTAATTAAGCAACTGAGAGCTTAAGACCCAGATGAGCATAATCTTGTAAAATACATGCTTTAGAAAACCCTATGGTAATTACAATGATTCTGTCCCTTGTCTAACTTCTTTTGGAGACTCTGGAAAGATACATATTTACTCCTATAAGCAAAGTTCAGGAACCTTACAAATAGAATTGAAAAATTCTTCATTCATCATTAGCAACTGAAATAGAGTACAGAAAAGTGAGCAGAATACCACTGTTAAGGTCCCCATGAGGAACGGCTAAGGACAGTGTCACTAATCAGGATGCTGTGAAACTGAGTTACTTCAGAGGGTCATGCCCTGAACAGCTAATCTATGAAATCTTCTCCCTGGTAAGTGCAGCTGATAACCGTGATAAACATCAGCCTAAAATGTCAAGTTTTCAAAAGGACAAAGATATAAAGAAAAACACAAGTCACTTTGAAATGCCGGTGTTGGTTTACTCATTATAAAATGTCAATAAGGGGCTGGAGATGTGGTAGCGCGCTCGCCTGGCATGCGTGCGGCCCAGGTTCAATCCTCAGCACCACATACAAAGATGTTGTGTCCGCCGAGAACTAAAAAATAAATATCAAAAAATACTCTGTCTCTCTCTCTCTCT
Organism: Spermophilus citellus; assembly: GCF_964194105.1. Classification (NCBI taxonomy): domain Eukaryota; kingdom Metazoa; phylum Chordata; class Mammalia; order Rodentia; family Sciuridae; genus Spermophilus; species Spermophilus citellus. Next base: position 19,296,306 of record NC_138190.1, on the reverse strand, counting down.
CTCCCCCACTCTCTCTTTAAAAAAAAAGACAATAAATCACAAAAGATAATTGAATTGATATACTAAACCACTAACAGGAATATCATTAATATTTATCAGAAGTGTAACAATCTAACAACTACATATTTTTCTTTTACCTTCTCTCACCAAAAATGGAATCACAAAACTGGCTGACTTTCTAGGAAGTAATTCAATTTCATTAAACTTGTCTTGATGAATTAGATATTTAAAGTCTCAAAGGCAGCACCAGTTCAAGAAGGTGATTCCCCTAGAACCTACAACTGGATTGATGAGTCATTTTATTTATACATATATGTACGTGTGTGTGTGTATACATACACACACACACACACACACACACACACACACTCTCTCTCTCTCTCTCTCTCTCTCTCTCTCTCTTTTTGCTCCTGCTGATGCAAGTCTCAAGATGAGACTGACATAAAAAGAGTTCACTATGACAGCTAATTCTCATGTTCCACATTTTAAAAAAAACTCCACTAATTATCAAAGGTATATAAAATTTAATGATAAACATTTAATATTTATCAAATTAGTTAAAAGTAAAGGTATAATAATATCCACATGCTGGAAAGATTATGGCAAAACTGATATACTCATAAAGTATTGGTATACAGTATAATTGGTATAACCCATTAGGAAAGCAATTTGGCCATAGGAATCATGACTGTGTTATGCTTAGGCACCTTGATATGTACTATTAATAAGAATTTGTCTTTCACTCCTGTGATCCCAGCCACTTGAGAGGCTGAGGCAGGAGGATTGCAAGTTCAAAAGTAGCCTCAGCAATTTAGCAAGACCTTGCTTCAAATTAAAAAAAAAAAAATGGGCTGGGGATGTAGTTCAGTGGTTAAGTGTCCCTGAGTTCAGTGCCCAGTACAAAAAAAATTGCCCTAAAGAAACATTTTAAATTAAGAAAAAAATCATTTAAGCAGGAAAATATTTATCATAAAATTTTCAGGCTGAAAATATTCAATGCGAAATACTCTTTTTTTCCTGGTACTAGGAATGAACCCAGGAGTGCTTTACCACTAAGCTACATCTCCAGCCCTTTTTACTTATTTTTTTTTTTTATTTTGAGACAGAGTTTTGCTAAGTTGCTGAGGCTGGCCTTGAACTTGTGATCCCCCTGTTTCAGCCTCCCAAGTTACTGGGATTACAGGCAAGTGAAATCGTGCTCAAGTTCCAGTGAGACATACTCCTAAATTCTGTTTATGCCTTTTGGTACTGCAAATGAAGTAGCAACACAGAAATATGACTGGCAAATGATAAAATATAAAAGCATATTTTCAATATGACTATAACCAATAAAAAAAACCCCTATAGATATACAAAAGAACAAGGGAATATGCAATGGTAGTAGCTATTTGCCATTTCTGACTTCTTGCCAATTTTTGTAAAATAATGCTATATTATCTTAAAATTAAAATAAAAAGCCATTTGAACTTTAAAAGAAAATATTTTCCTAAAATTAGCCTGTATATAAACCCTTTTCAGTGAAGATTTCAAATCAAAACTTGGTTGCAGACCCCTGCCTCTGCATTAAAAAATAAGTAAATAAATATCAGGTTCCCAAATATCATCATCTTCTCACCAAAACCTTCCAAATCCTTGGGCTAGTAAACTTGGAAAATGAAGTGTTATAGCCCTATATTAATAAGAGATTGCACATTATCTTATTACAGGTTCTGAGAAGATCTGCAATGGGCTATTTCATTTTGGCAAGCTCAGCCTCTGTTAGACGGTACTTGATCATAAAATAGTTTCTGTTCGGAAGACCTGTGAAGTATCTTCCTACTAGTTTGGAAAATACTGCTTGGATCCATGATATTCAAAGTGGGCAACAAAGGGAAGGCATCTCATTTACTAGACAGGTTCCAGACTCTCTACTCCCCAATTGGGAGTCACTAATGGGAATATACCTTATCCCTCAGATGCACATGAAAATATGTGAGTTTGGTAGTAGGGTGTCTCCACAGGGCAAATATATAGTATCTACTTCCCAGAGCTAAGAGATGGGCAAACAGCCCCCCTTCTATATAGTTCTTTAGAATTATGAGACTGTTACCTCAGGTTTAAGTATAGCTTTCATGCATGCTGGACAAAGAGGACCATTTCGGGAGAATTGAAGGGGAAGATGCCGAGTTCGATTGCGACATGCTGCCTCCTCACATATCAACCAGCCCTGGAGAGAAAAAAGAAAAAGTTTCAGTCTTATCACCAGCATCAACAAAAATAAATAATAAACACTTTTGTTATTAAGGTAAACTCATTTTATTCAAAACTTTCTTAGAGATTCTAAAATAGTTCTAGTTAACTTTCTCTCTAAACATGTTAAGATTCATGCGCTAAACCCATTACCAAGAGTGTAAGGCATAGAAACAAATGACCTTCCCAATAGCTGAGTGCCAGGTGCTTAATTACTTAATTGTTGTGTTTAGTTTTCTTCTCTGTAAAATGGGTACGGCAAGAGTACTTACCTTATAGGATTGCTGTAACAATAAAAGTGCTTATAACTAGGCTGGGGATGTAGCTCAGTTGTAGAGGCTTGAATAGCATATACAAGACCCTGGGTTCAATCCCCAATACCACACACACACACAAAAGTGCTTAGAACTATTCTTGGTGCAAAATAACAACTTAATAAGAGCAAGCATTTGTTTATTTAAAACTAAAACAGATTCTTCTATACATATTCTCTGGAAACATAGAACTGGCTGCCATGTTTTCAAGGACAACTTTGAAGGGTCACTGTTTTCTAGAGGTTTGCTACAGAGGTATCATAATCAGGTGAGTGTAAAGTGAGGGGTTGGGATATAATAAAGGCGGGCAAGGTATGTGCCCTCATCTCGGGGCAGTTCCACCTGCAGGGTGACAAGTAATGACCTGACCATCTGTAAATCTTGGAGCATTTTGAGAGATGACAACTTCTAAACTTGAAGAGTGAGTGGATGTTGCACAGATGGAGAAGGGAAGAAAGATAACTTGGGCAAGAAGAATTATATATACCAAAGAATGGAGACCAGAAAGAGTTATGCTGTGTAATCCATAACACATGACCCTATTCCCTATTTCTAGCCTGAATAGCCTATCTTTTCCCCCTTGTTAAGAGCAGTATACACATGACTGTTGCTTAATTATGTTACATACTTTAGTCTACTTTCCAAGTGGTGTTAATGCAAATCTAAAGGATGCCTTCATTCACTGTTATTTTGCTTGACTCATTCCTCAGGAATAGGCTCTCCTTGGAAGTAGGTACAACCAAACTCAAGGTAAAGTACCAAGAATTAGTTGTTCTGGCTCCATTTTAAGGCTTTTAAAGAAAAAGAAAGGGCACAGTAGAACTTTTTGACTTAAAAAATGCTACCTTTAAAGAATCTTAAATTAATCTAGTCAATACATTCATAGAAACTTCATTCCTATCTTCATTCAACAAGCTAAACTATTTTAAGTTAAACTACTTAATTTGAAATTTGCAGGTGGAGAGTCTCAATGAGTCCTTATGAAACTTCTAATATATGCCCAAAATTATATTAAATATTGTGGGGAGTAAGCAAAGGGGCTTCTGGCACAGAATTTCAAGAATTTATAATCTAAATAGGAATGCATGATCTATACACATATAAGACTAAGAGCAATTCTGTATTGATTAGAATTTACAGTTGGTTCCACACAACTTGGTACTGAGTATAAAGGTTAAACAATATAGAGACGGGATAGAGTTATGTTTGAAACAAACTACTACTACCACAATAAAAGACCATGAACCAGAATAAAGAATCAGTGGTTCTGAGTCATAGGCAACTATTTATTCCAATTTCTAGGGCCCATTAACCACATTTTTTAAATTTGAAGAAATTTACATTTTCATATTTCTGATACTTTTACAATTAACATGTACAGTTAATGATATATATATTATGTTTCCTCCAAAAAAAGCTGTTAGGTCAAGAGTGCAACTCACAACTGGCCCATCAGAATGAAAGAAACAGGTTGGGGGTACAGTTCAGAGGTAGAGAGTTTGCCTAGCACACGTTAGGTTCCTATCTTTTTTTTCTTTTCTTCCTCACCAAAATATACCAGCATGGGTGGGTGGGAGGAAGGGAGGGAGGGGGTGGGGACAAACAGACACACACACACAGAAATACAAAGAGAAAAGAAATAAGATACTTTGGTTTAGCCTGTTCAAGCATGGGGAATAGAGTAGGGAATAGTGGAGCTGTCAGCAGAAACAGGTATTAAATTTTAAATGTAATTATAAACCCTAAAGGTAAGACTGGTTGTTTCTGGAATTACCCATGAAGACATAATAATAAACAGTAAACTTCAAGCAAACCACATATGAAAAATACAGGAGTGAACCACTTCTCTATCATTCATTTGGGTTTGTTACATTATATTTGATATATGAGGCTTTATATTACTTTGGAATATGTGAGTCAGTTAACAATGCCAACCATAGATATAATTCATTCAATCTTAAACAATATTCAAAATTAGCAACAGACAGGTAATAACTAACATGTTTTGAGACAAATTATCAAGTACTAGAATACAACTGGGAAGTGAAAATCATTTTTTAGTTTTTAAAATTTAATGTTCCAAAAACTAAAGTTCTTTTCAGTTGTTTTTGAAACTTGATTCCATCAATTTACTATAACCTCAGGACTCACTGGGTGAGCTGCCAACCAAGGAGATGCTAAGTTGTCATTTCACCTGCTTTTAAAAGCAAATACCTAACTCTATCTGTGACAGAGTTACTAACTAAATGTCCTTTCAAATCATATAGAAAACAGATAATATAATTTGTCTAGACTTCCTACCAGTTATAATTAACATTAAAGAGGTCTTTTTTTCTTTGTCACCTCTCTATTCAGTGCTTATTTGGGTTTGTTTGTACTTACTATCTGTTAATCTCCCTTTACAAATGACAACAATAACTAGTGCTATTATGCATGGAAATTAAACATGCTGATAACTGTGTGAAGGGAACTGGGGCTGAAAAAAAATATTAGAAGCCTGTAACTCTTTATGCCTCTTGTTTTATTTTGATAATTAAGCTTTTGGCTGTGGTGTATTTTAAACAAAACACTTCTATGGAGGAAATAGGCCCTAATCATATTCAATATATGCTTTGCTTCAATTCAATTTGGTCTAGTTCATTTTGGTTAACCCCTTGTTCCCTCAACAAATGTTTCAACCATGCTAAATCTAACCTCTAAGAAACATTTGTGTTGTTAAAAATCAATGTGCCAGGTCACTGACAGTATTCCATGATGGTGCAAATATTACAAGATCTCATAGCGAATTTTTGCCTCTTAAGGGTGACAGAAACAAAGCAAATAAAAATATGAATATTGTATAAATTCACTTTGAATTATCACTTATAAATACAAAACTAAATATATTTTCATTTCCTGCTTTGGGGAACAAAAATGCCAAGTCAATGGAAGCCTGACCTATAAAAAAGGTCTGGTTTTAATAAAAATCTCTAGGATCATTGTAAGGTTGTCTGCCATACAAATATGTTGTTTTATTATGTTACACTACATGCAAATTGTCATAACCAAGAGGAATAAGACCATTAAATTTTCAGTTGCCTACCTCATCAGGTTTATAATTAGAAGGTTCAAAAGAGGTGAAGATAGCTGTCCAATAGCAAAACATTTACCAAAACATGCAAAGCTCTATCACCTGTTGCTTTAATTTCAGCATCACTAATTCCTTAAAATCATTGTGTATAAAATTGTGTCAAATACTGATTGGTTCTGATTGCTAAATTATATTTCTGAGACCTCAACTAAAATGGTTTCTGTCTGCACATGCTAAAAAGGGATCGATTTCCACTTGTAACTGAGGCGTTCCTGGTAGTTGTACCTTAAACACAAACTGTCTTATTTGTGTACATCTGTATTTTTAGAGGGATGTATACACAGAGAAATCATCCAGATTTGGAAATATGATGCATAGTAGGCCCTCAAAAATATCTTTTGAATAAATTAATAAGCAGAATCAATAAAATAAAATGCAAAGAAGCAAGTTTATGAAAAATAATAAAGCTTGGGTCTAAAATTCATAAAAAACCAATAATTCACAGTAGTTTTCATATTCTGGACTTCAATACATGGTGGGTCATTCTCCCATTCCCAATCAGTCACCATTTCTGTCCACTCATCTTTCCCCTATAGTCCCATTACCATCAACCTCACCAGACATAGACCTGAAGTTGTTCTACTGCAGTACTCTCTTACCTGGTTCCCCCAGCCCTTTTCTCTCCCACACCCAGTGTAAAGAGTTGCCAGGTGTAGTTTTCCATGGATCCCCATCCCATCATCTAATTGTATACCCTCCATAGTAAAGAACAAACTTGGTGGTCTGGTTTTCAAGTCTTTAAAACTCATCATTCTCAATACAAAACTCTCTTCCACATTGAATTGGTTTTGTCACAGTCCTCGTTACATTTTGTCCATTTTCACCTCCTTATCTTTGCTCATGCAGCAGAATATCTGTTTAGAATGTCTATTCCTTGAATATCAGTTCCATTCCTCTTCTGTGAGATTTCTCCAACCCACAGGAACTTCTCCCTCTATCACATCTGATACTGAGCACACATTGCTGTGCACTGTCTCTTAACCACCTTATCTTAACATCTTGTTTTATCTCCCTTAACTGGTCAGTCAGTCCCTGGGGAATGATCTGCTTTGAATCTGGTAGTGCCCTTCCTAGTCACTAGGGAAAAGGTTCACAATCAGTGAATACTGCAAAACTGAGGTGATTAAAAAAAAAAAAAACTGTACTCTCATTTTGTGTAAATCACCAAACCCATTCAATCCCTGAGTCTACTCTCCCTGAGAGTTTCTTCATCTATAAACAAGGAGGTGAAAATACTTATTCTGTTAAGGTTGTTCAGAGGATCAAATAAGAAAACTCAAAAATGTCCAGTAAAGGTTTTGAGGAAGATCACAGGAGAACTACAGTTGACAATGCACATTAAAGGTGCGCTACTGTAACCAAGAGAGAGAGCTTGGTCATTTTCCAGCAGATGTTATTACAAAATGGATAAATGATATGATTAGGTGGAACTTTCTCAATTTAGCTGCAAAATATTACATCTATGTAGTCAACATAAGTGAAAATTTCCTTAAGTTGTTCCTGATAGAACTATACTTGATTTGAAGTTATAGGTGGCAGAATAAAGTGAGGGAAGAGGAGGTGGTCTTTGCTTTATTTTAGCATTCACAGGAATTTTCAAGGGACAACACAGTTCTTTCACAATACATAATTTAGTTCAAATTGTAATGGCTTTCCAGGAATGCAGAGGAAGGGTCACAGGACAAGGTGTGTTAGCATATGTGTGTTTTCAGAATTCATCATATCATTATTAGTGTCTGTTAATGCCCATTGACTACACCTCTCCCCAAACTATAATGCACTCCAAGAATATCAGACTCTCTTTTCACCCAAAAGCATTTATAAATGTCCTGGGGTTCCCTTGCAGCCACATTTTTTCTGTCACGGAATTATCCCCAGTATAAAAAAAAAAAAAAATGGGTCTTCTTATAGATAGTGCACAGTATGGGCCCACAGCTGCTTTTGAAGAATGACATGTTGTGATTTGGGATTTCCAGAAATATCAAAAAACAAATTGCTTTCTGACCCACATTTGCACCCAAAACGGGGAGAAAATTTCCTTAAGATCTCCAGGGGAAGTTTTAACAGGAACATAATTTTGCTTTTAAAGCTAAATCTTCTACACTGTAACATGCTGGCATGTCGAAGAGTGATTATTAAGTCTCAGAGAGGTGCCAGGGTAGGAGATGAAAAATCAGGAAAAATAAATATATAAACTAACTATTCACCAAAGTTAATACAAAAATATTTTAAACAAAATTATCAAACAAAACAGAAATGGAAAGTGCCTTGTCGGTCAATGTAAGAATTTTAAATATTATTAAAATTGATTTTTTAAGTTAGATATCTCTTTAAATGAGCAGTCATATGTCATTTCATCCAAGTTATTTGAAACTTATTGATCTTATCATTTGCGCGAAGACCAGACTCTGCCATCAGTTTGCTGAAAGGATAATGGAGCACTCCCAAACTGTTATGATAGGTTAGATGCAAACAGCAGTCCTCATTTAAACACATAGAATAGCACTACAAGTGGACAAATTCCAACCTCAGCAATTGTATATTACATGATAAATTAGCAACTTGGTCTGCTTTGCCTCACATCAAATCCAATACCATAGTCTTGCTATTTTAATTTGCGATCAGAGCTTGAGCATCAGAAGATGTACCTGAGGTACATTAAAGAGCCCCATGCAAGCCATCTTCTCCTGCTATACTGTGAGCACAGAAAGCCAACAATTACCAGCAATTGTATTTTACCACTGTAGGACAATATTAGAACAGTTAAAATTGTCTCCATGTAAGCAACTGGGAAAAACATACTTAAAATGACTTTATATGGAAAATTACATTTTGGGGGGAAAAAAGTTCAATAGAGGACATGTATCTTTCTGTATGGGCAGCTAAAAATCTCTCTTAGTATATTCAAGACTATTCTATAAAATACTCTCCCTATTCATCCAACTCAAAAGCCAGCTACATTCTTAGGCTATAATAGGTCACAACTAAGTACACAGTACCTTCCTTCAGGAATAATTTTGCTTTGTCTGTCAACTGTCAACAAAGCACAAAGAGCTCATGCAACCCAGCCATGTACTGTGGATATTAGAGATCTAACAAAATACAAATAATAAGAACACAAGATTTCATAGCCACCCTGCTTTCACTTTATATGAGAAACTGAAAGCATTTTCCTCTCCACATTCCATTCATCTCTATTGTATTACAAATCTTTTCATAAAAGACTTTTTCCCTATGTGAAGCTACAAGTGACTTGGGGATGTAATATTCCAACTGCGATGAATGTCCAACTTTCCAATAAGAATGGTTATAAGTGGATGTGTCAGTGAAGGCATATAGTCATTTCAACAAGGAAAAGGAGGAAAGAATAAAATGGAATGAGATACAGTAAAATGGTTACTTTGGTACATATATCAATATTTTAGTGATGAAACCTCTAAGAAAAATTGTTCATTACTTTCATCACTGTCCCTGCCTCTCAAGACTTTATTCTTGAAAAAACACCACCTTAGCTATGTACACATGATAGTGAATAAACTTTAAACATAAATTCAAGGTTCAGTTTCATCAATTTGAACACAGAAAAAAAGACTGGAAGGAACTACTCAAAAATGCCATCACTTGTATTAAGGTGGTTTCTTCTTCTGCTTCTATATTTTCTAAAATTTTCCACCACAAGCATATACTGCTTTTATGATCAGAAAACTATTATTAAAGAAAGAAGAGACCATTTTTGCCAAGAGTTTTCACTGTAGTTGAATCACTAACACATCTGAAAAATATTCTGAGCTGTATCCCATGTTTGATTATTGCCAAGATGAATTTTCAGGGAATATCCTTATGGTGGGGGGGGGCACAAGAAAAAAATACCATTTTTTAAAAAAAAATCTCCTACTAAAGGCAAAATTTCAAAAATAGGTCAGCTTAATCACATAAGAAGTAAAAAGTGGCAGGGCAGGTATTATTGGTATTGGAATCAGTTATTGAGCAACTCACTAAAATGCAAAGTCTTTTATAGGAATATGATCTTTATGATGGAGAAATCTCTGAAGGTAAGTAATAAATCAGTTTAAAGAGAGGTGCCTTATTCCCCACGCCCTTTCCCCTGCCTTTATTCAGTGTGCACACAGATCAACTGAGATGTCCTGGGGTAAGAATCAAATAAAAAATTCAATCAGGAGGGTATGCTTAGACCCTTATTACCAAAAGATTCGCTCTTTGCTTAAATCCAGCTAAAAGTAGTTTTTACTTTTTGTTTGTTGGTAGACTAGTATTTGCTAGTATGGTTTAATGTGTTATGCCTTTGGGTAACTAACAACAAATGTTAAAACTGAATTTTCTATGAAGTTGCCACAAAGGCCATCTTAAAATCAGAAAGGAGTTCAAACCATCACCAGGCAATGTTTGTTCATTTAACTTTAATTATTTTCTCTTTGAGAATGGTACTAATGAAACTGAATATCTTTCATGGTTTCGAAGGGCCGTTTGAATAGTCTGCAAACAGAACTAAGGGTAGACAAGAGATCTGGCTGAGCCAGGGGGTTGCTAGGTGATGCAGAATGTAAACCCACAAACTTGTTAAGGTTTGCTTTGCTTTCATGCCATTTTCACACACTCTCAAAAGTTTTGAGAACTGATTTTTCAGGTGGTCATTACAAAAAAGAAGAATCCCCTTACTCCAAAATTTACTGCCCCAGATGCTCTGCCAGACTGAAAAGAGATGAAATCCATCTGATCTTTGGTAGTAACATGGGAAACTTTTGGTTTTACATAAACATATGATTATAGATTTTCTGGATGCCCCTAACTTAAGAAACAAATGCAAGGTGGATTTTAATATTTCAAAAAGACACTCTGAATCTTATCCAACTTTAAATAAAATAAGGATTTCCTACTAGAAAAAAAAAAGGTGATCTATACAGTTTGGAAGGTTTGGGGCAAAAAACCCAAAACCCCATGAAAAATGCCTTAGCACAGATCATCATGACAACCCTTTCTATTTAGCCACTCTCCTCTCTTCCGGCCTGCACCAAGTCTGACTGCCTGTGAGGCTTCTGCCTCCTGCCCCCTCCCCCAGCCTCCTTTTTAAGTAGCTGATCAGAGATTGTCCAGTAAGAGCACTTTATTAGATCATCAGCCAGAGGGGTTCACAAGTACCGAGAGCAATGGGCTCAAATGCGGCACATCAGTTTTAATAGACCAGGGGCTACTAGTAAACTGCAGATACTGCTGAGAACTTTCCATGCACTGAACTCTTGAAAAAGCACCGTCTCTCCAGCTTAAATGCAGCTGCCTCTTTCAATGCCGCAAATGGGTAAATTTGACAAAAAAGCCACCATTAAGACTACATGAAAGGCTCAAGACAACATCCTTTCAATGCTTTGTACTTCAGTAATCAGATGTACTTACTCACCCCCTCCCCCAAACCCGATCAAGAACTATTTCTGAATGGTAGGAAATAATTCCACTTTGTACATCTTTTAGTTAATCAAGACTTTCTATTCAGCAATTTGACCTTTTGTTCAAAACAGGATTATCAGTTTTTTCGCCAGTTACCAAGGGCGACTCGCATGGTGAACATAATTGCAATAATTTGCAAAACACCATGGCAACCCACATTACAACTAGGTAAATACTGGGCTTTTGTGCTACATTGTTATTTTCAGAGATGCTGAAGTCAAAGAACGAATGACAAATGAACACAAAATTTATATTTGCTTTGTCTCAAAAGAGAAGAAAATTGATAACAAGAATTGGGGGGAAACCGACTACAGCTGTAATTTCTAACTTGATTAATTAGGATGGTAACAGTCCTTAACAGTATATTCAACAAACAGCCCTGACTTCGTCTCTCCACCCACCTCTCTCTATACCACTACCACTATCTCCCCCACCCCAGACAAATTTTTTCAGCTTGGAGAACAAACATCCCCCATTTGCTCTTTTCTTCAACTTAATGGAATCCTTAATTGCAGAATATTGTTCTCCTGCTCTTCACCGCAATGAAAACGAGAGAAAGGAGGAGAGTTCCAGGGCAGACAGGGAGCTACAGTCATTTTTTTCCTGCCTTTTTTGGACACCCCAGGCCCAATGATGAGACGGCATTTTCCTGGTATCAGCAGCTGTTTCGTAGCAGACAATAAAGTAAAAACTATTTAGCTTTGCAGAAAAGCCAGTGTTTCCTCTTGGCAACACAAGGTAAGTCCACATGCCGAGATGAAGTTTCATAATTTAAATGCCAGAACATAAGATGAGAAAATAATGATGATCATAATAATAAACCATACATTGTTCTTATAAAGAAATTATTAACTGTGGAACTGTCCAAAAAGCTGTTGAAATGCATGTGTTTGCAATTTGAGGAAGATGTTCAACAAAATCCAATGTACTGAAAACCACTTTATACTCAGAGATCCCAATTCACAAAACAATCTAAAAATATAAATTGAGTACTCAGGAATTAACGCAAAAATCAAACTCATATTTTTAGCAGATAAGCAGTCTTACAAACAGCATTACAATCTTTTCAATAATAAATGATTGGAAAAGTTACAGCAGAATTTTTTAACTCAGATATGAAAGGCAGGTTCTATTTTATAGTAAAGGGGTGCTTTTCTTCCTAAGAGACACAAATTCTACTATAATGTCTAGCTTTTTGTAAATTATCAAATCTGACTTTCTCATGCAAAATGTAGTATTCGGGGATGAGAAAAGAAAAATACACACAGAAAGGGCTCGCAGAAGTTATACTGCCGAGATCTCCAGAGACAAGCAGCTGCAGATGCATTCTGTTCACAGCCCAGCCTGCTTTCCTTCATCTGCCTCCTAAGGAGGAAGAGCCAAAGGAGAGTATCTGAAATGATCTGAATATTTCCCCTAACTTTTGAAAAAAATCAAATGAGCCTGCTATTATAACAGTTCATTCTTATTTGTGAGGGCTGAAAATTCCCACACACATCTCTATGATTCAACATAGAGAAATCACAATGTAACATTCTTCAGAATATGCCTCCAAAATTATAGATACTGTGAGTTCTCTTGAGTAGTAGAAATCAAAAGTATGTGACACATTAACTCCTTCTCAGTAACAATCTCTTTATACTTTAAAATATGCTTTATTTTTTGGCTTATTAACTCATTGTGAATTTACCATACCTGTATTAAGTACACTTCTATCAAAAGTCTAAATGTTAAGAGAAACTGTATTCTTTAATGCCCAATGATAAAGGGGTGAACAAGCCTTCAGTACTTTTTGATCAAATAGAATCATAAAGTGTGCCTAAAATCTCCATGATACTTGAACTTCTTTAAGAAACTCTCATTTATTACATTTTTATACTCTATCCAGAATTTCTTCATTTTTGACATTCTACCTAATATTCTTGCACTCCCCGCAACCATTCATGGCTTTGGTTCTAGTGAGTTTCTTTTCTTCTATCAATTTGTTAGGATGCTTCCTGACTTCTTTTGTTTAGATAAGCTCATCTACAAGGAATCACAACATCCAACCTCCCATAACATTATTCAAATCCACAAATCAGGAATGGTAAACACCTTGCAGCTGTATTGCGTTCCTTCTCCAACTCTGTCACCATGGTTGCTACAGGATGGAAGCTGGCATTGAACATTAAAACCCATCTGCTATCTCTCTCAAATTATTCTTGCTCTTAAATTTTCAACTTTGGTTGCACATTGGGATCACCAAAGGAGTATTACAACACAGATGGCTGGTCATTATCCCCAGAATTTCCGGTTCACATCTTAGATGGGACCCAAGAAATTGCAACTTTAACAAGTTCCCAGGTGATACTGCTGCTGCTTATGGCTTAGGGACCTCACTTTGAGAAGCACCAGTCTGGGAAATACAATGAGCACCAGGATTTTAAAAAGCTCCTCAAGTGTTTTCTAATACATAACCAAGGTTGAGAACCACTGTTCTACATTATTCTCACTCTATTCCTACTGGTTATCATCTTCTGAACAAGGAACTGTATACAAAAGAACTATACTTAACAAACCTTCTCTCTCAACTCTTTACCCTCCAATATTTATTCTTTCTCTAGATTTTTTTTTTAAATTTTTTTAATATTTATTTTTTAGTTCTCGGCGGACACAACATCTTTGTTGGTATGTGGTGCTGAGGATCGAACCCGGGCCGCACGCATGCCAGGCGAGCGCGCTACCGCTTGAGCCACATCCCCAGCCCCTCTCTAGATATTTTTTATGTGCGTAACTCTTAATTCTTCCAGGTTCTCCATGTAAAATGAGAATTATCAAACCCTCAAATATGATTTGCTTCTACAAAAAGAACTAACCAATTCCTCAATAGTTTATAAATATGAATATATATATATATAGTTTATTAGCATTCTTCCTTTAAAAAAAAAAAGAATCTTATTCTAACAGCAATAATACAGTCCCTGAAATATAAAATGTGCTTCACATAGAATCACAGAATTTTAGGAGTGCTGGTGAAAACCATTGTCTACGAAAAGTGACCACAATTACATTTTTTTTTTTACTTTGAAAAGTAATATGAAGCAATATGCTTAAACCCTACATTTTAAATATGAAAGGAACTTCAGAGCTCTGGTTTAAAACTTAATAATTGACAAAAATGAGGCCCAGGAAAAAGTAAATTACCTTTCACACTCTCATATGGTGTTTGGGCTGAATGTCTAGTTCAGTACTGTTTAGTCTCTACATATGCTGCTCAATATATGAGCCAGTAGCTGTTTGTGGGACTTGAGCACTTGGAATGTGGCTACTCCAAACTGAGATATGTTACAAGTTCAAAATATGCAGTGAATGTCAAAGACTTAGTTTTTTTTAAAGAGAGAGAGAGAGAGAGAGAGAGAGAGAGAGAGAGAGAGAGAATGAATTTTTTAATATTTATTTTTTAGTTATCTGCAGACACAACATCTTTGTTTTGTATGTGGTGCCGAGGATCGAACCCGGGCCACACACATGCCAGGCGAGCGTGCTACCGCTTGAGCCACATCCCCAGCCCTCAAAGACTTAGTTTTAAAAAAGAGAATACAAAATAGTTCATTGATTTTTTTTTACTCATTATAGATTGAAGTAATATCTTGAATACATTGGGTTATATAAATTATTATTTATAACTATCCCTCCCTTTTTAAAAAAAATACAAGTGGATCATATACACTGGCTAAAATCTGCTTTTTCACTTACAAAGAGGATATTTTGCCCTCTGAGTAATAGAGATCTGCAACTTTTTTAAAAATATTTTTTTAGTTGTAGTTGGACAAAATATCTTTATTTTATTTATTTATTTTTATGTGGTGCTAAGGATCAAATCCTGCGCCTCACCCAAGCTAGGCGAGTGCTCTATACTGCTAAGCCCCAGCCCTCTCTGCAATGTTTTTTAATGTCTGTGCAGAACCCTATCATATGACTGTTAATAATTTAATGAATCCTCTTGATGAACAATTGGATTGTTTTCAGTCTCTTATTACTACTGATAATGATGAGCTCCTTGTTAGCCTTCTAACAGTACTTTTCTATTTTGAGACAGGGTCTCACTAAGTTGCCCAGGTTGGCTTCAAACTTGTGATCTTCTTTCCTCAGCCTCCTGAGTAGCTGGGATTACAGATGTGTGTGCCACCACATCCCTCTTTAATAGTACCTTTAACAATACCTGTAAGTACTATACATCTGTATGGATAACTAAATTGGAACTGCAAAGTTCATTAACAAATTTTTTGACAGATGTTGCCCAATTGCTGACCAAGGAGAATGTATCAATTTTCACATTCACCAAAAGCGTATGAGATGGTTCCTTCCCCACACCATAGCACACATTGCATATTATCTAAAATTTTGGATCTCTGACAAGTGAAAAATGATAGTCATATGACTTCTGAAACTGAGAGTAAGGTTGAACATCTCTACTCATGCTTGTAAGTCCCTGGCATTTCTATATTTAAGAATTGCCTCTTCCTGTCCTTTATCCATTTTTCTACTAGGTTGTTAGTCTTTTTCTCCTTGATTTGCAAGAGTGCTTATATATGCGAAGGAAATTAGCTCCTATTTGTTAACATGCATTGAAAACATTTTCCCCAGTTCATTACTTCTTTTGACTTTATGCTATGTATGTGCATATATTTGCATTGAAGAAATTCTTATTTTTAAATTTGTATCAAATTTCTTGATATTTTCCTTTTTGAATTCCAAATTTTGGATCATTTCAAGAAAAATCTCAGATAGCTGAAGCACAGATAACATTTAGGGCAGCGAAATTACTCTGCATGATACTATCATGATTGACACATTTGCCCAAACTTACAAAATATACAACACCAAGACTGAACCAAACTATGGACTTTGGGTGATAGTGATGTATCAGTGTAGAATGATCAACTGTAACAAATGTACCATTAGGGTGGGGGATGTTTATAATGGGGGAGACTATACATGTGTGGGAGCAGGGAATCTATGGGAAATCTATGTATTTGCTTCTCAATTTTGTTGTGAACTGTTCTAAAATTGAAGTCTATTAAAAAAAAAAAAAACTCTTCCCAACTCCAAGACTGTTAAAAGTTCATTACTTTTATAGTATTTTTTCTAGGTAATTTTTTGATCCATCTGGAATTTGTTTTAATATTGAAGAGCAATGAAGAAATTCAGTTATATTTTTCCAGATGACTTACTACGTACTGATATGAACCATTCCTTTATAAATATTAAATGCAATTTTGGATCTATTACACAAAATGTTTTAACAACCTTAAATTTCTAAAAACTGCATAACTGGTAGGACACATGGGTCATTCTCTTTGTCAGAATTTTCATGTGATTTATTTTTAAATTGAGGAAGCTTTAAATTTATGGATAAACTTAGTGAACTGACAAACCTGAAATGTTCATCAGTTGAGATAGCTAAGAATACATGTTTTTCATTTACTACAGACTTCTTTTAAGTCCTTCAGCAACATTTTAAAGTTTATATACATACACATCACTTTTACTAAGTTTATTTACTCCTAGGTATTTAATCTTTTTAAGTTGTTAACATAAATAGAATTTAGTTCTTTCATTCTATTTCCTAACTGGTATAGGTCAAAGCTACTGATTTTGTATCAATTTTATAACTAATAACCCTAATATATTCTTTTTGTCTGATTTCATTGGGTTTTCCAGGCTTATAACCACCTGCAAATAACAGTTTTTATATATTTCTTTTTCTTATCTAATTACAATGGCTAATACTTTTAAAACTTTTAAAAAACATTTTTCTTTGTAATACCTTTGTTTTATTTATTTATTTATTTTTATGTGGTGCTGAGAATCAAACCCAGGGCCTTGCACGTGCCAGGCAAGCACTCTACAGCTGAGCCACAACCCCTAGCCCTTACTTTTAAAACTTTTATTGACCACATTTCCATCAGGCTGCCTCTCGCAGCATATTTTCTAATAATCTTCAATTGTAGACATCCAAATTAAGCCAAATAAAAAAAAGTAATATTAAAATAATTATGGATTCTATAGAGGCCTTTGGTCTCAGAGTGCCTAAAGTCAACTTTGGTGCTGCATTTAGTTTAAGGATAATAAACAGCTGACTAAATATTGAAATAGCTCCTTGTGTGTTTGGGGAAATAGTCCTCTTAAAATTTCCCTTCCCTTACATAGGTCTTATTTTAACTAAACTTAATTATTTGATTACTTCTCCAGCTCTGGATCAAAAAACAAAACAAAATAAAACCAACAATATAACCTAGGAGACATCTCAATTCTGGGGACCTCTTCTTTCAGAAAGAAGGGTGCTACAACAGGCTAGATAGTTGCAAGGTCTTCCAAGTACAAGCATACTCTTAATTTTATGACATAATTTTTTTTAGACTTATTTATAATTAGGGTAAGTAAAATGTATACATGTTCCTGTCATTGAAAGTACATCCTCTTAACTAAATCTCATTATTTCATCATTTTAAGCCAGAACTTCTGGTTACTATTGTTTTCATTCAAATGTTGCTGAATAGTACGCATCAATGAATGTCTAGTGTAGTGGTTCTTAAAATATGGTTCCTAGATAAGCAGCACCTATGGCCTCACCCTAGACCTAGAATCAGACATTCTGCAGGTGGCACCCAACAATCTGTTTTAGCAAGTCTTCCACAGCATGGCTGTGATAAGTGGTTATGTATTTATTCCAGTAAGTTCTCATAAGTATAAGTCATGACATTAAATGGCATACTGTATCAAGTTGTAAAAAATAGAAACCAGGCTAAGGTAGAGTGCTAGAATGACAGATAAAAGGTTAAATATATATATACACAGAAAAATACAATTTGTTGCCACATACTGACATTGTGCCCATTGTACTACCCTTTTTAAAGGATTTTAATACATATTCTACAATTTCTAAATCACAAGAAGCATATGGAAAGGATCCCTGAGGAAAATATATTCCACTTTAGGAGATGTTTTCATATGTTACTGAAACAGGTTCAAAGAAAACTTCTTCAGCTTCACCTCCCAGGTTCTCTTGGCCTTGCTCTGAATCTTATAACTAGCCCATGAATCTATCTTCATGTCAGACCCATCTGTGGTAAACTGAATAAACCTCCCTTGGATGCTGAGATGCTTTTAGGAATGCCTGTCCACTTGCTAGTCCACTGCCCTACTTTTAATTCCACTTGAGAGCTTAGAAAATGCTATTAGAAAAAGATTCTCTTTAGCTCCTCATTTGATGTTTTATATAATAATTCTAAAGAATTTGACTTTGCTGCATAAGTACTGTCACTGAGTGTTCCTTCAGGAAAGCAGAAAATGGGGCTGGAGTAGGCCATTAATTTACTAAGAACAGAGAAGTCTCTTACCTAATCAACTCTTCTTCCCTAGGAACACTCTCAGAAGGCCTTGTATATTAGTTGCCAGCAGAGAGATTTACATTTTACATGCTGGACTTCAAAGTATCATCAAGGAAGGAAAGCCACTTGTAACAGGATGAATTTTATGAATTCTTTGAGGATGAAAGAAAGACTGAAATATTATGCTCACTGGCCACAAACCTGACTAGCATTTATTGAACACACAAAAGTCCTCTGCTTCAACGTGGTCAAATACCTGAGGCATTTTACATACAAGTATGAAATAATGAAGACTCTCTGCTCTACTGCTACACTTAAAGAGTGTCAACAAAATACTGATGACTCTAGCTGGCAAACTGAACAGAAAGGACTTTCAACTAGCCCACCTCATATCCAGACTGCTCATACCAGGATCATTATTATGAAAGTGATACTTAAGTAACTTTTAAAGTGAAAACCCTCCAGAGGGTCATATTTTTGACATAGATCTATGAATCACTTTCTTCAGATGAATGCTTACTAAGGACAAACAACATGCTGGATCTATACTAAAAAGAGCTTCAACTGCACTTGAGTTATGGCTCTTTTTATTTGGGAGACTGGTAGTGCAAGAGGATAAACATGACTTCAGGTGAAGAAAGAGGTCCAAGTATTCATACATAAAGGAGGACAAAATGTTTGAGAATGGAGGAAAGAAACAGCAGAAGGGCAACCACAGGTCAGCCTCTTGGACCGCAAAGGCTAGATTCCTATCATTGCACTCTGAGCCCCTATGGCCTAGGACAGTGTCTGATATACTATGGGGGCTGAAAAAATATTCTTTTAATTTTAACTTTAATCAGATGGAATGAAACTCTCTGATACCAAGAGTATTTCAGATGGCTGAACACTCCAGCTTCCTTCAGGCTAGGCTACCTGGGAGTCCAAAAACCCTTCTCTGCCTCCCTTCACTGTGCCTCCTTTGCAAGAGGCAGATAAAGCAAACCTGTGGCAAAATGGAAAGGCAGGAATCAATTCCAAATTCTCCTCTCATCTTGCTGTTTCAGTGGTTACATCACTTGGGCAAACTCTTCGCCATGCAAGCCTTTGGGTGTGTTCCCATGGGTAATGCAAGTAACACCCACCCTGTCTCTTTCATGAAAAGATACTGTGCAAGACCAATGTCTCAAACTGCATGTATGCAAACTGTGTCTTCTCTTCCTGCAATATACAATGTGGTGTTTGTGGGTATTTTTTCTTTAAGGGAATGCTTAATAAAACATTTTCATCAGGTTGCTGTGGAGCCACTGCCTAGTAATAGCCAACTCGGGAATGATGATTTAATCCATATTACCTGTAAAATGGAAGACAGTGCACCATATCTATGTTCTTTCACAGGAGACAACTCTATGATGACATTAATTAAATGTGGAATATAACCAAAAGATATGATTTGTTGGTTAATGAGAGACAAATATCAAGGGAAACTATACTTTTAGGAAGATGATGCCTGAAGATAAAAAAAAAAAATCCTCATCACTCATTTTCTCATGGGTAACAAGGCTTCTGCCAGAAACAACATCTCTCAGAAAATTCAAAGACATTGTTGCTAGCTAGCCTCTTCTCAGGGCTTCTTAAAGTATATAACTTTGGGAAGTAATGCCATGTCCCAAATTTCTTATCCTGGAATGACTTAGTTTCATTGTACAATGATACAAGAATCCTCTGACCATTAATATTTTCCATTTAATTCTTGTCTGAAAGCTCCAAAATAATCTAGCTCATCATCTACCCTGACCAAGGAATGAAAATATGAGAACATAACCTTCTACTAAATAACCAAAACGACTCTTCTCATTTGCCCAGCATTATTTAACCTTTTCCCTAACATGGACAACATTAAAAAGAAATACTTCACTTATGAATTTAGCAAACTAAAAGTAAGCTTGAACTGGAAATGCCACAGAGAACTGCCATTATGTTCATAATTCAACTTTGTGTTATTCAATGCAACCTAAGGGGCAGCTTTTGTACAGCACAAAATATGAACTACACATTTCTGAAAGGTCATGGGAACACTAGGAGACAAGAAGAAAGTAAATTAGTGAAAAATGAATTCAGTGCAGATTTTTACATTAGAAGTCAAAGTTAATACAGTTTCTTACTAACAAGGTTCCATTGATCTCAGAAATGGAAAGCTGTAACATTAAAATAACTTGCTAAATATTTCATATAACTGTTTGGATTTTTCCCTCCACAAAGCAGATAAAAGGTTCTCCTTTCCCTCTGTGTGTATAATTTGTTTGCCTTAAAAAATTTCTTGAAAATGCTTTTTCCTTCTTAATAAAAGCCCTAGTGACTCAACAGCTAAAAAAGTAAAATCTAAGAGAGCTGAAAAAGATTTAGCTTGATATTAAATTGTATTTTTGTTACCATTAAACTATTTTTTCAAATTCACTATAAATGTTGATGTAAATTACTGCTTTACAAAGGGCACGTGTGTATATTTTTTGATAAAATAAAACCTCATACTTTGTAAAGGTTTCATTACTAAAAAACACAAAAAGACATTTCAAATAGAAAACTAGTTTATTTTCTCTCTGAAGAATAAACACATTAAATTCAAATCTCAAGTCCAAGGAGACTCAGAAGATAAAACCATGTCCCTATAACTGTTAAGGAGTATGGTACAAATGAGACTAGAACTTTCTAAGTAACTCTAGGTCAAAAGAATATATATTTAAAGATTATTCCTAAATTAAAAGCTTCATAAAACAAAATCAAAAAGTGTAACACAATCATTCATAGAAAACAGGAAGATATCTCATGTATACTTTAAAACCCACAACACTGAAAAGGGCAAACATTTTTATGTAGGGCTGGGATTATAGCTCAGCAGTAGAGCACTCGCCTAGCATGTGTGAGGCCCTAGGTTCGATCCTCAGCACCACATAAAAATAAATAAAGATATTGTGTCCACCTACAATTAAAATATAATTTTTTTTAAAAAAAAATATGTAACATACTAAAATTATCAAGAAGATACTGAATTTTCAAAGGTACACAATGGACTTGAATAAAAAATTATAACTGTCAAAATTATTAAATCACTTGTATAAATTCTTAAGAAATAAAGTCAAAAGTTTTACAGACATATTGATACTATGCAAGAAAGTATGAAGCTGAGCATGGTGGTGACACACTTGTAATCCCAGCTATTTGGGAGATGGGGGCAGGAGGATCACAATTTTGAGGCCAATCTCAGCAACTTAGCAAGGCCCTATCTCAAAATAAAAATTAAAAAGGCTGGGGCTATAGTTCAGTGGTATACTGCTGGTGAGTACCCCAAAATAAAAAGGTATGGAAAAGGATAAAATTAATTGCTCAGGATATTTGTCTTAGATTTATATTCAAATAATCAGCTTATAATCAATATTAATTTTAAAAATCAGACAGAAAACTTATTTTGTCATTAAAGTAGCACATTTGGGTAAATCTAGTCTATTTTACTAGTCTATTTTAAAATAATTTAAGAAATAAGAAGTATAAAGATAAAAATCTTAATATGCAGTTTGGTAAAGTTCAAGTCAGTCTTTGAACAACACGTTTATCTATCCAGTAAAGCTTGTGTTAATGCGATGTAAGAGTTTGGCAAATTCAACTTTAATGGAGCATAAAAGTGCTTTTGCTTGAAAGTGAGATCATTTTTAAAAATTCAAAGCATGATCACTTTTTCTTTTTTCGTAGGAACAATCTGATACAAGCAGCAAAGCTTAAATAAACTAGAAACATTTCAAATGATCCATAAAGGATTAATAAGCACTGCAGGAAGTCCTATAGGCTCAGCGTATACATTTTCCATCTTTTCCCCCCAGGATGGGCATGATATGAAATTCTAAACAGAAGTGAAGTTTCAAAGTCTCTGAATGTTAAAGGGCTGTTGTGTCCAGGCGAGAGGTGGTAACTTAAGGTTCTCTAATCTGAAATGGATCAAATCACAATGATATTAGGACAAGAATCATTCAAATCTGCACATACAATTAAAAGGTCTTTTGCTGATGGTAATAACCAGTGGTCAGTAGC
This sequence comes from Spermophilus citellus, assembly GCF_964194105.1. Classification (NCBI taxonomy): domain Eukaryota; kingdom Metazoa; phylum Chordata; class Mammalia; order Rodentia; family Sciuridae; genus Spermophilus; species Spermophilus citellus. Next base: position 19,273,738 of record NC_138190.1, on the reverse strand, counting down.
AAAACTAAGGCCAAAGGAGTAATGGTAAGATACAGGCCACTAATATAGCACGAACAAAATGACAGCTATTATTTTGGTAGAGATAATCTATGCTGAAACACAAAACACACACGCACACAATTTCTTTCAATACAATTTTCTTGTCTTCCCACTGACTTCTGTGATTACTACAGAAAGCAGGGTTCTAAACACATTTCTCAATTGAATCCTCAATCAATAATAGTAAAAAATTCAGATAGAAGATATGGGAAAATGCATTATGGCATTAGTAACTGTTTGCAAAATAGGCTGAACTCATCAATATGCACAGAAGTTGATAAGAAACAACCTCAGATACCTAAAACAGATCATAGTTTTGTCATCTCAGAGCTTAGTCACATTGCCTGTTCTCATTAAATTCAAATTCTTTTAAATCTAGGTTGGGTAATCTTCCTTCTTAAACCTTATAATGATTAATTTTTAATCATTATAAGAATTGAATAAATGTAAACATTCACCCTAATATACAACATTTTTTCCTATGAGAAAAAAATGCCAAATTTTCCTTACCTCTGCACTAAGTCTTAAATTGAAGTTAATAAGACCATAGCTTTTTAGTGAGCAATCAAGTTTAATGCTGAAGTAAACACTCAGAGCAAAAGGAAAGTATTTCTTAGTTTTTAGAATATGTATTAGTTTTTAGTAGTTCCTTGACAGAAACATAGACTATTTATACTACTAAAATGAGATTTACTTTCTTAAAATGAAATGTGAATAGTGAGAAGAGTGCTATTTAACAGTACCAAAGAATGTTGGAATCAATACGAAAAAGCTTAAAAACAGACAAAAAACTGTCTCAAGTATATAGTCTTAAGGTTGGAGTACAATTGTCAACCTATTACTTAATAGCCCTTTCTGAAAATGCAGAGGGCCTTTCCCAAGGCTTTGGCTATTTTATTGCTATTTCACATTACCAGTAGCAGATGGGTAAAAAAAAAATGAAGTCAAAGCAATTCAGATTTCCCTAGTCATAAATGCAATCATTTATTAAACACTTCTTTGGTTCTTTGAACTTTCCAGTAACTAGACAGACTAGGATGCAAACTGTCACTCTCTAATGTGAAGAAGCTTTTTGAAAAGAGTATATGGGCTTTAAATATGAGGCCCAAATTTAAATCCCAGCTCTACAATGTATTATCCTTCTAATACTGGCTGAGTTTCTTCCTATGAGATTGAGTTTCCTTATCTATAAAAAAAGAAAAAATACCACCCATCTCAGAGTTGCTGTAAGAAGTAAATTATATCATGTATGTAAACAATGCTTAGCAAAGCATTTGACAGCCCCCCAAATATTATTCTTTCTTCTTTCTCCTGCTCTCTAAAGGTCTACAACCTTATAGGAAACAAAACAATTGCCAAGTAAAAGAATATAACTAAAAAGCCTGTACTAAAGAAATTGGGAGAAAAAGTTATTTCAAGTTCTTTAAGGATTCAGAGCCCACCCACCCCAGCAAAAAACAAAACAAAACAAAAAAACATCAACAGCTTTAATGTTCACAAAAAGCTTCCTAGAAGTGAGATGGACTTGGGTCTTAAAAGGATGAGAATTTAAACAGACAGACATAGCAAGTGGGTAAGGACAATTATGGCAGTCATGAAAAAACAAAAAACAGTTTGAGAAGAGGGATGATTTGACAGTGTTGCATGGGAGAGTCTTGTGAGAAAGGCAGGTAGATCATATACTGTCTCAAATGCCAGCATACAGTGTTTCACTATAATTCTACACAGAGAGTTAACTGAACCACTATAGCATTCATGAGTGTGTATCAAATATTGTTGTTAGGGCTGGGGTTGTGGCTCAGTGGTAGAGCACTTGCCTTGCACGTGTGAGGCCCTGGGTTCGGTTCCCAGCACCACATAAAAATAAACAAAGATTTTTAAAAAGTATTGTTATATTCTAGAGTGATATATCAAGTAAGGTAGGATACTACCTTCAGAGGTAAGGTCAAAAAATTACCCAAATCAGCTTAGATGTTGTCCAGTATACTCTAACCCACAAAGGGCAACTATGATTTAAAGTTTCCAGAAAAACAAAAAATGAAAGGGAGATATGAATGCTATTTACATATACTTAAAAAAGCATAAGGAAAGGTGAGTGTACTCATATAATGTTTAACACAGGTGTGGTTGTAGGAAGTAAGGCCTAAAACAGAGAAGAGAATGTTTAGATTAGCTATGAAGAAATACTTCCGAATGTGGAAGATGAGAAGACAGCCCAGCAAGAGATTGCTGCAGTACCATTAATGCAAAATATTCAAAAGATTTTCAAAGCACAGTGGCAGCAAGATAGATTTCTCCAGATACAGTGTTTTCGCCTGGGTGACCCAGAGACGACATGTTAGTTCTACAATTTATGACTTTTGGATTAAAGCTGGGAGAGGGGGGTGTCCTTCCAGACATGGAGAGCCCTTAATGATAGCACAGCTACAGAACTGCACAGTGATCAAGAGTTACTGAACTAAGAAAAACCTCAGCAAGTACTCCCTCAATTATTTCGGCCCTTGGGCATTTCGATAGGAAACTACTCATTGATATTATTCTTTTTCCAACATTCATTTTATAGAATATCAAGACAGAGTCAAATGTTGACTTACTATGGTAAATAGAGGGGAAAAAAGCCTGCTTTGATTTCCTTTCCTTTATTACCACCTTGGTTTTGTGTTTTAGAATGTCGACTAGATTTGAAAAGAGGGTGGAGGATGGGGGGGGCATGCTCTTCCCTTCAATGGAGACAAAAGATAGCAGCTATTTCATTCTGCTATGTGAGTATGTTACCTCCCTTAATTCTCTCACCATCATATTAAACTGTGATTTTCAATAGAGGCCTGAAAAATGTATTACATTTTACCTGCTATTTTAAAGGAATTAGTAAGCAATTATAGGGAAAGGATAAAAGTAGGGCAAAAATGTTTTTGTTTTTTTCAGACCAGCTAAAATTTTCAGAATTTAAAATGACTAGAAAGGCAAAGTGTTAGGTATTCAGAAGGAAAATGTGAATGTTTTCCCAAAGGCATTATTAACAATTAATAATCATTACACTGGTGCCTTGTTTACCTGACCTTGTGTAAATTCAGCAGCCTGGTAATTAGACCCATATTTTGCACATTTGTATATTTCCATGCATAGATTTGACTCATTCATTCATCCATTAAAATTTGCTTGACAGACGTAGATGAATAATCAAGCTACAATTTGTATTTACTGGATTATAGAAAATTGCCCAAACTGTTAAGTTCAAGGAAAGCGCATTCTTGTCTCTCTCTTGTGACTGATGTAAAAGCAATTACACATCACAGGATTGCCCCAAAGCTCTCAGAAGAAGTGGCACTGCTTTTGCAATCTGGGGTCTTTAACAGTATCTTTTTTCTGAATGTACAGAGTCTGCTTAAAGATTAACTCTAACACAAGGAGGGAAATATCCCTGTGCATGTAAGTTTATCATTTATCTCATTACACTGACATTTTACAGTAAAAAGTGATATTCCAATCAACCTTCCACATTCAAAATAAACAACAATGTGACCTTATCCTGCAAGGACACGGCAAAGGCAGTGTAAGGTTTGATGAGGAAAAATAAGGCAACTTTTTTTGGATAGGTTTATGACAATGTTTTTACAAACCAAAAAACAACAAGACCCAATCAGACTGATTTCTGATATAATCAATTGACGACACTATAAAATTTCATTATTAATGGATTTTCATGCAAAGGGAGCAGAACATATTTTAGTGTTAACTGATCCCTAAATTTGAACATTCAGTACTATCCAAGCATGCTGTCATGTGGAACTGTATTTTACACTACTGTTATTTATTTTGCTTTTGCAGTCACAAACCAAACCATCGCTAATATACGTTTTCTGGTCCAAGGTACAGTACTTCTTTTACACAGCTGAAGATACAACAATTTTGCTGTCTTAAATCCATCTCTTCAAACTGCTTATTTTGATTGTCTACTTTAGAAGTGATTTCTGACTTAAAAAAAAGGTGTGTGTGTATATAACCAGTATTATCAGTCTTTTTTCAAGGATAGCCAGCATTATCAGCTTTTAAGCTCTTAGATAATGAACCAAATATCATAAAAAATATACATAAAGATACAAGTATGCATTTTATATGATGTTTTCTTGGGGAATTTAGCACAATTGTAAAAGAAACAAAGAACACGTTTTCACAAACATACTAACATTCACGCAGGTCAAAATTTGACTTGAAGTAGGTTCTTTGGATAGAAAACAATTAATATAAGTGCCTTATTTAGAAGTTCAATAAACAGAAAGTTTTCCCAAACTTCCAAAATACACAATTGATTCATTTTAATGTTACTAAATCCTAATTTTTCTAAACACCCCATCTTTTCTTCCTACAAAGCCAACATCATGATGGACATCAGAAATTTACTTCTTTGATGATGGCCTGAAATCACCCATGTGAAGCATTAGTTTAGAAAATGAGTTGTTCTTACAATCCACAAATCTATAAATACAGAAATAGAAATTCAGATGCTTCTAGAGAGTGTTACTTCATATAAAATGGAGTCTATGGCATTATAATAGGCATTTCAAAGGTCTCGTGTCAAGAAGATATGGTCCTGGCAGTTTAATATGATAAAACAACTTTGATGTTAAAGCCAAACACAAAAGCTACGTGCCTGACTCCTGGTCTCCACAGAAACACAGGGGATGGAGGTGCAGGGATAGCATCATAGAATTGTGAAAGGGGAGGGACTGCTGGCCAAGGAGACAGAAGCTGTTCAGACAAAGCTTTCCCCAGCATGTGACCTAGATGATTTCTGTTTGGTTTGTTATCTGTTTGGTTAGTTGTCTTTTGCAAGGTTCCAAGTGTTGCAAATTGCACTCCACTCTACCTGTTAGAGAAAAAGGAAAGAAAGTGGCAAAAAGTATAGCTGTTCTATCAACTCTTAGTCTAATAAAGAAAAATGTCATCTAAACTCATGTCCATTCACTTACTCGTATTCTTATAGAGTTGCTTCTACTATAAACTTTAGAATGGAAATGAGACACTGCATTACTATTGCCCAAACATATTTAATTCTACATCATATACTCAAGTTATCATCTAAAAATGGGAAATGGTCACTTTGGATGGAGAAGTTCCTTAAAATCAAGGTTGTAAAATTATACAATAAGCCCTTTGATGCTGAACTATCTTCTTCTGCTAGTCCATTAGGTGTACTATAATCACCAGTTACATAGGGAACAGGAAGGGGGTTCTAATTGTCAGGAGAAGATTGGCTATGATAAGCTTTACTGAGGCCCCTTCCAGAAGTCTGGATTTCACATTCTCTAATCAGCCGCTTTTCTACTTATACTGATTTTCCCTAACACATCACCAGAACCACTGAGCACATGATCAATAAATATAACAACTCTCTGACAGGAGGCAAACACCAACTAGGCCTCATTACTTTCCTTTCTGTTAAGAGTACATATGTGCATGCAACAGTTAGGGAAAGAATATGCAAAAACAGACAAATACACACACACACACACACACACACACGGCTCCAGGCTTCTCAAAACTTTGCCTGTTATTTAGTTATTGTGGTAACAGGAAAAATATATGACTACCCAGTTTTAAGGGAAACTATGGGAGGTGTGACTCTGGTGGAGCTTAGGTAGCATGTGCAATACCTTGGGTTTAATCCCCAGCAGAGACAGAGAGGGGGGAGAGAGAGAAAATACACCAATAGGAATTTGAAAACCAGCTTCACTGCTAAGAACCCAATTTTCTAGTTATGGTCTAGGGCATAGGAAGTGTGCTATTAAAAGATAAAAATACGTTTGGTTCAAGGAGAAAGCAAGAAATGCAAAGAAATATTTTAGGGTGAAATATGCATTATGAATGTGTAAGCTTAACTTCTTGGAGATTCCTAAAAGTAAGTGAAGTTCAGCTAGCAAGAGAGATTAAAGATGATATTCCAGAAAATACTGTCCACTGCTATGGAGTCATTAACAATAAAAAATAAGAACTGGATATTCCATTAAACATAAATACTACACCTAGTGCTTTACTGGAAGTTCCAAAAATTGCTCCCTTAAGCAAGTAAACAAGTCCTATATCTGCCATGTGCTTGGCACTATGCTTTGCTCACATGACATGAAGTTAGATATAAGACTACACAGTGCAGCTCACAGGCTGTGAGGAAGACAGCCGGTGAGCTTAGCAGTAGCTTATGTCAGAGAGGTATGTTCAAAGGTTCTGGGAGCATAAGGGACAAAATAAGACATTCTGTCTGGAGAGTTGGGTAAGGAAAGTTTTTCAGAGAAAGGAGAATCTCACAAAGTGGGGTATCTTGAGTGGTGGAGTGCTGTTCTAAGGCCAAGGAAATACTGGAAGGGAAGTCATAGAGATAGCAAAACACATGGGATCTTTGAGGAATACCAAGCTCTTTGGTGTGCAGGGCAGATCCCTACAGGGGATAGTGAGGATAAAGAAGGTGTGGAGAGGTTGGCTCAAGGCCTAATGCAACACTACAGAATCTGAATTTAAAAATATATATATATTTATTTTATTTTTAGTTATAGTTGGACACAATACCTTTATTTATTTATTTTTATGTGGTGCTGAGGATTGAACCCAGGGCCTCGAAAGCACTAGGCGAGCACTCTACCGCTGAGCCACAATCCCAGCCCCAGAATCTGAATTTTAATCTGTAAGAAATAAGCAATTACAGGGTAGGTTTTTAAGTGGAAAGAAGATGACATTCTACCCTAATTTGGAAGATAATCCTAGAAATGGTGTGGAAAATGGACTGATAATTATAAAGCTAAGGATGAGATGATTAAGAGCTAAGTTAAAGCAGTGGAAATGGAGAAAAACGCAATGTGAGACTAAGAGTAATTCACATAACATCCAGTGTGGGCAATGTGCAGGTTTCTGTTATCCCAGAAACACTAGAGGGTGTTGCTCTGCATACTATACAAGAATATTGTGAGGAACAGATTGGGTAAGAAAATGCTGAGTCTGGTAAAGTGGCTCATATCTGCAATCCCAGCAACTAGGGAGACTGAGGCAGGAGATTGTAAAATCAAAACCAGCCTCAACAACTTATCAAGATCTTATCTCCAAACAACAACAACAAAAATTTAAAGGACTGAGGATGTGGCTCACTAGTTAAGCATTCCTGGGTTCAAAAAATTTTAAACAAATAAGAAATCTGGGGGCTTGGGGTGTGGTTCAGTGGTAAAGTGCTCACCTAGCATGTGTGAGGCACTGGGTTCAATCCTTAATACCACATAAAATAAATAAATAAAATAAAATATAGGTATTGTGCCCATCTACAACTAAAAAATATAAATAAATAAATAAATAAATTAATTAATTTTAAAAAGGGCCAGGGATGTAGCTCAGTGGTAAAGTATCCACATCACTGCAAAAACATAAAAACAAACAAACAAACAAAAACCTATGAAGATGGCAGTGTACTATGTAACAGACTGTATGTTAACATAGGGGAATCCTCTCATATTAAAATTATTTTCTCTTGTTTGAAGGCATATTAAATGCTCTTGGTAGATGATATCAGGAAATAAACTACATAGGGAGGAGTATCCGGTCTGACTACTATAGCCCTGATAGCCCCTATTAATGGTTTGCCCAAAACTAGTTTGCAAGATTTTCAAAGAACCCCGAAAAAAGCCCAAAATATTTCAAAGATGAACAGTCATATATTTTCACTCAAGTTCCTACAAACTGAAAAAGTTGTGGAGCCCCATTTTTCCTTGTGTGGTATTGGAGATGGAATCCAGGAACCTGCACATGCTAGGCAAGTACATGCTCTACCACTGAGGTATACCCCTAGCTCTTTTTATCTTGAGTCAGGGTGTTACTAAATTGCCCATGCTAGCTTCTAACTAGTTATGATCCTCCTGTCTCAGCCACCTAAGTAGCTAGGATAACAGGCATTTGCCACTATGCCAAGCCACTGCAAAACCCCATTTTTGTCATCTAATTCCTACAAGGAGCACTGGGAAAGGCAAAATGCAGCCCACAGATTGCCCAATTTTGGCTTTAGGACCTGGCTCATCAAGTGCTAGGCAAAACTAGGCACATCCTGAAGATGGGAAGCTGAAGCTAGATTTTTTAAAAAAAGACTAAGATGAGTCATAGTCAAGTTTGGGATGGTGATGACAGGATTGCAGATCTCAGAAAACACTTTAAAAGGCTGAAAAGATCGTAACTCTTCAACATATGCAGGATCAGATAATGTAATGACATCATCACATGGGAGTTCTAGAAAAGATAAAGAGAAGATGACATTTCTATACACAAATACTCCTCACTTAGGTTTATAAATTATATCCACAACAGAGAAGACATAAGGTTGAGCAATCCTAATTATCTGCCATTAGTCAAGTGTCAGCAATACATCAGAAGGCTTAATAAGGATGGTAAATTCCTACTAAAAATGTGGAAATACTAAAATGATGCAATGTATTTTATGCTTTCACAAAATTATTTTTGGTCACAAAATAAATCAGTTTATTGTGGAAATTTACTCCCCTTCTCATTTATAAGTACATAATAAACATGATATAGGTATGAAAGCATACATACTTTTTATTTTCAGTCTCATATGTAACCAAAGGAAATCACTTTTCAAGTAATCAGTGGTTCAATATGTACTTTTTGAAAGGTTTAGTAATCACAAGGAAGAACTTTTAAAAATATGAATACCCTGTTCCCACCCCCAGAAATTCTAATCTAATGTTCCAGAGAAGGCTAAGTCATCAGATAACTCTTTAGAAACACCTGCCTCAGTGATTCTAATGAACAGCCAATGTGGAGATCCACTCTCTTAGCCTAGTGAACAGATATAGGTTATGATTAAAAAAATGCTGGAGTGAAAAGAAATTCTAAGTGTGGCATTTGTAGAATGTTCTACATGTCTTGACATGCTCCTTTGGTTTTTTTTTTCCCCCGTGTAAAATTTTAGAATCATAAATATTTGGGACAGTATCAAGATTTCTAGCATGCAAGTACTTACTGCCTAAATAGGACTTGTGTCTGTTATCCTTGTTCATTAGTAAGAACAATATCACAATTCACTGTTTTGCTTTCTTTTTTAAGCAACGTTTTTGTTTTCATAAAAGCAATACATGTTTATTGTGAAATATTCAAATAGAGAAAAGCAATGTGGAAAAAATTTAAAATCACATAAAACTTTCACCACTCAGACAGGATTTGTGCCATGTCAAACATCCTTTTAGAAATTCCTCTAAGCATATATACACATATTTATGTAAATGTATGAGTTTTGCAAAAATAACATTATACCTATAAATTGATTTTTTTCTAACACTTGGTAGTATTATGTGGTCAAAACATTTGGGCCAATAAATACCATCTGCAAAATAAATTTTAAGGACTGCATATTTATAATGCATTTATGTAGGTTATTTTCAACATCTTATGGATTTTCAGTTCTTAAGAACCCTGTAACTCTCAGAACTATAGAAATACCAGACTGAAAAGTTATATAACTGTAATTCTATGTACTAGAGAATACAAGTGGAAATTCAATTTTCAAATGAAACATAACTAAGGAATTGTTTGGGGAGGAACTTGGTTATCAATTTAAGAAAAATGTAAAAAAAAAGTTACATTTTGAAAACTAACATAGACGTTAATGAAAGATATCAAAGAAGACCTAAGTAAATGAAGAGACAGTGTTCACAGACTGGAAGACTTGACATAAAAAAGATGACAATTCTCCCCCAAATGATACAGACTTAATACAATTCCAGTAAAAATCCTAGAGGATGTTTTCATTGATGAAAACAAGATGACTCTAAAAATTATGTGGAAATAGAATAGCTAAAACATTTCTGAAAAAAACATGGAGGAGGAAGAGGAATCACATAGCACAAGACTTACTAAAACGCAACAGTATCAAAACTGTGGTATTGGCACATGGATTGACACAGAGATCAATGGAAAAGAAATAGACTCATACAAGTATGCCTATATGGTTTTTGACAAGGGTAGAAAGAAATTCAATGGAAGAAGGACAGTCTTTTCAATAAGTGTCATTGGATCAACTGAACATACATAATAAACTAAAAGGAAAAACTGAATCTTGTCCTAAGCCTCATATAAAATCTAACTCAAAACGGATCATAGATCTAGATATAAAATTTGAGTTCTTCAACATGAGACCAAAAGCACAATCCACAAAACAAAGTGATACATTGAACTTGATCAAAATTAAAAAGTTTTGGGCTGGGGTTGTGGCTCAGTGGTACAGCGCTTGCCTAGCATATGTGAGGTTCAGTGCCACATAAAAATTAAAAAAGGTTAAAAAAAAGAATGCTTTAAAAAATTTAAAAGTTCTGCTTTGTGATAGACACTATTAATAGAGTAAGATAAAAAAGAAATAATGAAAATATTTCTGATAAATAAAACAGTCTCAGATAATTGAGAGAGAGAGAGAGAGAGAGAGAGAGAGAGAGAGAGAGAGATTGATTGATTATAGACTGGGAGAAAATATTTGCAAATCATTTATCCAACAAAGGACCTGTAACTAGAATAAATAATTCTCATAGCTCAATAGTAAAAAAAAAAAAAAAAAAACCAAATTAAATGATGGGGTAAAATTTGGTACTCTTCAGTAAAAAAGATATAAGGATGGAAAGTAAGCACATAAAAAATGTTCAATTTCACTAGCCATCAGAAAAATGCAAATTAAAACCACAATGATATACCACTCAACACCTATTCAAATAGCCAAAACAAGTAACACCAAGTACCAGTGAGGATGCCCAGTAATTAATTGGAACTCTTCATATACTATTAATGGGAAAGAAATGTGGTACCATCATTCTGAAGAATAGTTTAACAATGCCTTAAATAATTAAATATACACTTACCATATGAGGCAGTAATCGTACTCCTTGGTATATTTATTCTACAGAAATGAAAATAAAAACCTCTACACAAAGCATTTATAGCAGCTGAATCCATAATTGCCCCTAAATGGACACAAACCAAATATCCTTCACTGGGTAAATGGGTCAAACAAACTAATATATCCACACAATAGAATAATACTCAGCAATAAAAAGAATGAACTGCGTGAAAAGAAGATAGTCTGAAAGGCTGAATGCTGTATGATTTCATTTATATGATGTTCTCAAAAGGACAAATCTCTAGTGATGAGAAAAGTTCACAGTTGACAGTAAGAGTGGGAAGAATGGTGAGAGTATAAATGGATAGCAGGAGGGAATTCTTAGTGTGATAGAACTGTTTTGTACAGTGGTTTTGGTGGTGGGTGCATGAATCTATCTATATACATGCTAGAGTTGGTTAAAGAACAAATTCTGCTACAGACGTGGGTTGATTAAAATGGATGCACATTTGAACATAGTAAAGCTAAATTATCCTCTTAAATGACTTAATACCTAGGTCTAATTTCTAGAAAGCAGGAGTAGTGAATATAATTACTTGAGTGATGGAAAGCTGCTTGTATTATTGGGGTTCTTTGGCTTCATGATCCATTAAAAGGAAATAATGAGTTGAAGATATGACTTGGTTTTCTTTCTCAAATCCACAGAGCTAAAATATCTCATGACTAAACTCCAATGGGAATGTTATTTTCTGCAGACTTTTTTTTAGGGGGATTGTCCTCAGAGTTTCATTTTATATTCAAAGATCAAATTACATACCCACTCCTTGCCAAGCAAAGAAACATACAGGTGACAAAGTTTCATTCTGCACATCTCTGGGATTGGCAGGCTATTCAGTATGGTGGCAGATGGTAGACCTTGTCAGAAAGTATAACATAATTTTGTATCCTGTGGCAGTAGTCACATAATTTTATGCATTTGTCAACACTCACAGAAATGGACACCAGATTAAATTCTACTGTGAGCAAAATAAAATTTCAAAATGCAACCAGAACCCCTCACTTAAAACAATAAAATATGCTCATTGTAGAACACTTAAGATGACAGAAATATAAAGACAAAAATTTAAACCACCCATATTCCTACAATCCAAGATAATCACTAACAAAAATGTGGTTTATTTTTTTTCTAATTATTTCTTTGGATACATGGTATATGCATGGTATTTTTATCACATAACTGAATCATTCCTTATGCACTAATCTGTTCTTCCCTTTCTCAACATTTTCCTGTGTTTCTGCTCACAAAATATTGTTTCAATTGACTGCTTATTGTACTATTCCACTGATATATCATAATTTAACAATCACCTAATCTTAAATATTTAAGTTATATCCAACTTTTCACTATTATATGCTATTCATCAATATATTCTTACACATGAATTTTGGGGTACACTTCCTTAGGATAAATTTCTAGGGCTGGAAGAAGTTTCTGGGAGTCTACAAAGTTACAACTATTTTCAGAATATTACTAGAAATATACTGGCCTTTTTTGCTATATCAACATTTGCATTGATGGTGAAAAAAATCAATGATGAGTAAAATTTCTGGCATACTGGCATCAATCAAGACAGTGGTCCCAAACTGTACTATCAGTGATTGTATTCCTCACCACCAGGCACTCACAATAACAAATAACTAAGCCAGTTTTACCTAAGAATGCCCTTAATGAGAGTAAAATTTTATTAAATTCAACCTCTAAACATATATCTCTGCATTAACACTTGCCGAGATATAGTAGTTGTCTCCAGAAAAAGCACTTGTGCAACTAAGTTGGAAGCTAATTGAACCACTTTGTTCAAAGAACACCATTTTTACCTGAAAGAATAACTAAGAGACAAACTATGGTTTGTTTATTCAGACCCTGGTGTATGGCATACATTTTCTCAAAAACAAACCAACTAAACCTATCACTTCAAGAAAAATCAACAATATGTTACCAATGATAAAATTCCAGCTTTCTAGAAGTTTTCACTGGAATATTTGCATACACCACAATAAGTGCAACAGTTATCCAATATTTAAAGATTTTTCTGATGAGACTTATGATAATATGAATGTGATTTTGAAAAAATTGTGTAATAAAATGCATTAACATTTAGAAAATTTTCCTAAGTCAGTGAACTGATATTTTCTAAATGACTAATGCATACTGTTATATAATCATGCACAGGTAAATAATCTCCTCAAAGCGCAAGACAGACCAATGGATTTTAATGTACCAGGGCACAAAAATATTATAGTTTCAGATTCTGCATTGCAAATAACCTTTAAGAAACCACCTCGTTAGAAAATTTGGTGTAATAACTAAAAAATGAGTATTGGCAAATGAAGCTACACAACTATGTGAAGAAAATTTTCTTCACAAGTTTCTACTTAAACAATAGATCATAATAGATGGGACGCAGAAGCAGATATGAGAATCCAGCTATCTTATAAGCCAGACATGAAAGAGATTTGCAAAAATTTAAAACAATGTCACTGCCCTTATATTATTTTGCTTTATATTATCAGTTTTATTGTTACTTACAAATGGGTTAACACTTTGTTACTCAGTTTTAATTTATAATAAAATGTTAATAATAGTTATAACCCACATGAATGAAACTTTTCAGAATGTTCAGTAATTTAAAAGTATACAGGAGGGCTGGCCTAGCATGTGTGAGGCACTGGGTTTGATCCACATCACTGCATATAAATAAATAAATAAATAAATAAATAAATAAAGGTGTTGTGTCCATCTACAACGAAAAAAATTATTTTAAAAAAGAGTGTACAGGAGTCCCACAGACCAACAAGTTTGAGAACCACAGTGCCATATTATTACACATACTCATCAGCAAGAGAATCCATTTTGCTGGAAAATCTTAAATAGGTCTCTCGACTCTGAGCTCTCCTTTGATCTTTCTTTGTCAACCAGTTCCTGGAATAACTGTTCTTAAATATCACTAGATGGCAAGTTTTGGTTGAGGGAACTTGTATTATTACCTGTAACTTCACCTATGTGGTTTCTAAATCCTTAGTATACATATAGACGTAAATCCTGGGCAGTCTTGTTTTTTTCCAGGAACTTTTTGCCAAGATTTTTCTTTGTGGATGAAGACTGCGACCCTGCCAGGCTGGGCTCTTAAGATCTAGACAAACAAATCATCTAGGCCTCCAGCAGCAACAGAGGCTCCTCAAACAGCCAAGGAAAGATGAGTACCTATGCAGCCTGAATAAGGCTTGGGACCTTTCAGGAAATAAGTTGCATGGTATGTTCAGATAATCACACACCCTAAGAATCATATGAGCTTTAAACCAGGATAAAAAGTTACTCATTGCAGGGCTGGGGTTGTGGCTCAGTGGTAGAGTGCTTGCCTAGCATTTGCAGGGTGCTGGGTTCAATCCTCAGAACCACATAAAAATAAAATAAAGGTACTATGTCCAACTACAACTAAAACAAAATATTTTTTTTAAGAGAGAGTGAGAGAGAGGAGAGAGAGAGAGAGAGAGAGAGAGAGAGAGAGAGAGAGAGAGAATTTTTAATATTTATTTTTTTTAGTTCTCGGCGGACACAACATCTTTGTATGTGGTGCTGAGGATCGAACCCGGGCCGCACGCATGCCAGGCGAGCGCGCTACCGCTTGAGCCACATCTCCAGCCCCAACAAAATATTTTTTTAAAAAAGTTACACATTGCTTTTCAAAAGCAAACTAAGGTCAACATGCTACAGGTGTTGGTAAGAATATATGGTAAATTTACCCCTGACTTATGCCAAGCACAAAACAGACCAACTCATCATTTGAAAAAGACCAGGTGCTCTAATTTTTATCAGTAGTATTATTTTTTGAATCCATGCATTGAAAATTTCTCTATGGTGTCTTGGAAAGGCAGCTCAATTAATTCACTCCCAAAGAGAAATATTCCATTTAATGCAAGACTAAGCTAGACAGGATCATCTAGAAATTCATATTGGCAACTCTGCAAAGGGCCAATTTCCACACATGAACCATAATGTACACTCTCAGGGCAAACCAAATATGAAAGACAGCCATCTCCTAGGGCACTCTCCTCCCTTCTCTCGTTGACATGTGCAGCAGAGAACTGATAGTTCCGCTTTGCTCCTTGAAGTCAAGAAGGTCAATGGTGTGAAAATCTCACTTCTGAAAGGTTAAATGAAATCTGTTCTGGTTCAATTTCTTACTTTACTACAAGACAGTAGCTCTAGATGACTGGAGTTAGACCCGAAGTTGAGTTTTTCCTAAATACACAAGGTTAGAGAAATCAAACTGAAGAAAGGAATTCTACTGTTTTGGTACAAGGAGTTTTCTGTTTTTACCCACTTGTTTTCAGATATTTGACAACTCCCATAGTATTTTCTCAGCATTTCAAAAAGCCTCCAATTTTCCCTTCAGAGGCAAACTATATCAGGAGTTGCTGAAATCCCAGGTTCAACACATGCACTTCCCTTCGATGGCTGGACCAATACATTGCTGGGTTGTTATAATTAGCCTTCTGAACTCACTCCCCAGCTAGCCTTGTGATTTAGCCTAACTTGTAATGCTAATGCCCAGGGTTCTTGATCCATCC
Source organism: Spermophilus citellus (assembly GCF_964194105.1). Taxonomy (NCBI): domain Eukaryota; kingdom Metazoa; phylum Chordata; class Mammalia; order Rodentia; family Sciuridae; genus Spermophilus; species Spermophilus citellus. The sequence goes on along the minus strand of NC_138190.1, from coordinate 19,258,197 downwards.
TTTTATAAGTGACCACAGTTGAAGATAGGGGGTAGTTGGTAATCATAACCAGCTGTCTTCACAGATATTATGGGAAGAACTTTAGACTGTTATCCCCAAGTCTGGTCTCAGTCCTGATGCTGCTATATGTGACCTGGGTGAACTGGGAGAGTCACTTGTTATCAACCACCTCTCAGAACATTGTGAATTTAAGACAAATTGCTAAGCACCTATTAGGTTAGACATGATACCGAGTGTTGGGCCTTGAAGGCAGCAAGAAGAAAGTTTCTAGAAGGACACCTCAGAAAGTTGGGGGCAGCAAGGCCCCAGCCCAGGTCTGAATCTTTGGGAGTTGTAAGCACTCAAAGGAACACTGCCAAGCTATGTCTATTCACTTTGTCTCTGACTGGAACAATGAACACATATAACACACTCTCTATGTGTTTTCTAAGCATTTTAAGTGTATTATCCCATACAGTCCTCACTATGACCTTATGGGGCAGATACTTTATAATCATCATTGTGTAGGTTAGGAAACCACGGCTTGGAAAAGCTCAATAACTAGCCCAAGTCACAGAGCTGATAAAACAAAACAAACAAACAAACAAACAAAAAAACCTAGACACGGATTCTGAACTAGGAGTTTGAGTACAAAGCCAGTGGCTATGAAGCTAGCCTGATAAATGATATAAGTGAATGCTAAGCTTTCAGAATGTAGGGAAAGGCAAGGCAAGTGCTATGGCTATA